>NW_001864859.1:0-952 GCF_000209125.1 Entamoeba dispar SAW760
ATATCACTATATTTCCCTACCAACTTATTATTATATGTATATCTTATCATATGTATATATCACTATTCTTTAGTTACTTACTTATCTATATATATTTATATATAAACCTTTATCTATATCACTATCTATATCCTTTATCTATATATATATATATATATCTTTGTCTATATCACTTGATATATCATTATCTACTTTATTTATATCACTAACTATATCCTTTTGACCTTTTACTACTTTATAAACCTTTCTTAGTGTATCTATATACCTTTGACCTTTTACCAGTTTATAAAGGTTTCATGGTGTAGTTGGTTATCACATCATCTTGACGTGGTGAGGGTCCCCGGATCGAACCCGGGTGAAACCATTTTATACTTAAACTACTTCTTTAAACTTATTATATATATTTATTATGTATATCATCACTTTATATATCATATATTTCTTATTTATATATATATTTATATTTATACATCTATGTTTATATAAAACAAAAACTATACCTATAACTATAACTATAACTATAACTATATTCTTATCCTTTATATATGTTTATATATATATATATATGTATATGTTTATTTCTTTATTTGTATATATGTATATATGTATATATTATCTACTTCTTTATATGTTTATATGTTATTATGTTTATATGTTATTATGTTTATATGTTATTATGTTATTATGTTATTATATATATGTTATTATGTTATTATGTTATTATATATATGTTTATGTTATCTACTTCTTTATATATGTTTATGTTTATGTTTATTCTTTCCCCTTTTTATATTTCTATTATTTATTTATATACTTTCACTTTCTTATATACTCCCTTTTTACTTTTTACTTCCTTCTTTAACTTGTAAGCTTCCTTAGCTCAGCTGGTAGCAGCGTTAGACTGAAGTTCTAAAGGTCGTTGGTTCGAACCCGACAGGAAGCATACGCTTTT
>NW_001864858.1:0-1015 GCF_000209125.1 Entamoeba dispar SAW760
TAATATTTGCTTTTAATATACTCTTTTATTTGGATATTGAATATCATATATACCTTGAAGTTCATAAGTATACTTTCAAGCATTCAAAGTTTGGATATTCACATTTTATTGTTCCTATCACTTATCGCAATTCATTGCGTTCTTCATCGCACAGGAAACTAAACTATCCAAAGTAATATTTTATTATACTTTTTCTTTCTTCTTATATTCTAATTCCTTTTATTCTTACTTTTATTATTTTCTTTGTAGATTATCTTATTCTATAAATTTCTTGTTTTATTTTAAAAGATTATTTCTTTTCTTTTAATGATCCTTCCGCAGGTTCACCTACGGAAACCTTGTTACGACTTCTCCTTCCTCTAAATAAGGAGATTTAAATCCATTTTTCTATCTATAAGACAGAATCCTAGAATTTCACCTCTTTATTCAATCGGTAGGAGCGACGGGCGGTGTGTACAAAGGGCAGGGACGTATTCATCTCGAGTTAATGACTCGATATTACAAGGAATTCCTCGTTCAAAACAAATAATTCCAATCATTTATCCCTGTCATGTACGTTCTTTTGAGTTTTCCTTAACTATTTCAATCTCGGTACACCACTTACTATCCCTACCTATTAGACATAGCCTAATAAATAAGGTGTAAATGATAAAATGCTCTCTAGTAACTCCATTGTAGCGCGCGTGCGGCCCAAGATGTCTAAGGGCATCACAGACCTGTTATTGCTGAATGCTTCCTTTTTCTTTTTCCCACGTTAAAAGAGTTCTAATCGAAATTAGATAACTAACAATTAAAATAGGACAATTGAAATGTGTCCCTTTAAGAAGTGGTACTTACGCACCTGTTCTTGCGAACATTTCTGTCTTATAGGCAGAAAACTAATTAATAGGTTTCAGTCTCGTTCGTTACCGGAATTAACCTGACAAATCACTCCACCAACTAAGAACGGCCATGCACCACTACCCAATAAATCATGAAAGAACTCTTAATCTGTCATTCCTTCTACTGTTCGGTC
>NW_001864857.1:0-840 GCF_000209125.1 Entamoeba dispar SAW760
TTGAAGGACGTATAGATGAGTAGAGTCAATATTTTTTGTCACTGAGTCAATTTTATCATATCTCTGTAACAAGGTTGTTTTAATGAAAACTTATAAGGTAAAAAATGTTCTTGGAGGTAATCTGAAGACCTCATTTTTTAACAATTTTTTCATGATTATTTCATCATTTTATTTAACATAATTATGTATGAGAAATGAATTGTTTAGAATTCAATTCTGAACAACTTTTACCTTATAAATTTTTATACTTTCGTTGACATTTTTTGAGATATTAATATAAAAAAATAATGATTAATATTAAAAAGAAATACATAATGAAGATAAAATAAAATAAATAAATCATGAATAATAACTAATACAGATTAAGATAATTGTTAAACAGAATTTAATTTAAAGAATGAGATATAAAGATATTAAATAATTTTTTAATAGTCTTTAATAAAAATAATCATTCATATCTCAAAAAATGTCAACGAAAGTATAAAAATTTATAAGGTAAAAGTTGTTCAGATATTAATTTTAAACAAGTGATTTATTAATAAAAATTTATAAAAAATGATACTTCTATCATGATTTTTTTGAGACACAAAAAATGACTTATCTTAAATATACATCGTTTTTCATATAATATAAAATAATAATTATAATACTGATATATCAAATAAAATAATTGTTTTGTAGATAAAGTATTGAAGGACGTATAGATGAGTAGAGTCAATATTTTTTGTCACTGAGTCAATTTTATCATATCTCTGTAACAAGGTTGTTTTAATGAAAACTTATAAAGGTAAAAAATGTTCTTGGAGGTAATCTGAAGACCTCATTTTTTAACATTTTTTC
>NW_001864856.1:0-985 GCF_000209125.1 Entamoeba dispar SAW760
TTACTTTAAATCTTTACTACTTTTGTTGTCCTTACGCCATTTCGTTTCCTTACTCGTTAAAATGTCTTCATTTTAACGGTCGAGTATCAGTTAAGAAATTATAATGCCATCCATTTTCAGGACTCATTCATTCGATAGGTGAGTTGTTACACATTCCTTAGCGGTTTCCGACTTCCATGGCCACCGTCCTATTGTCAATATGAATGAATACCTTTTGTGGTACTCGTTATGTTTCTTTTTGGCACTTTATCTCGACGTTCGGTTCATCCCGCATCGCCAGTCCTGCTTACCAGACTTGGCCGATTCAAAGTATGTTTATATTTAAATTCCTGAAGTGTATTTAACACTGAGAATTCTTCTTTGTTTATTCATAGTTTGACAAGATGTTGAGTGAAAATACTCACCCATTACACCTAATCATTATCTTTACCAATCAATACTATTAATACTTTGACCTTCCTAAGGGAATATTCAGGTGGAACCAGCTACTAGATAGTTCGATGAGTCTTTCGCCCCTATACTCAAATATGACAAGTAATTTGCACGTTAACACTGCGTGAATCTTCCACCAAAGTTTCCTTCGGCTTCAATCCGTTCAAGTATAGTTCACCATCTTTCGGGTCCTAACATATTTACTTCTTCTATTGAAAGATACTATTGCTAAATGTATTTCTACACTCTCATAGTTTTTCGTTTTCTCTTCATGTTATAGCTTTCCTGCTATTCTCATTCGCATCCATGTTAGACTCCTTGGTCCGTGTTTCAAGACGGGTAGATAATTTACTTCTTCAAGAGTTTCTATTCTCGGGATTAAATGTATTAATCTTACCTTAAATAGCTTTTATCATTCCATTATTATTGGATTTTTACTTTTAATTCACAATTAAATACTAAGATTTCTCTTAATATTCTCGTTTATTATAATCACTATAAATGAAATAATTCTCTTGCTCTTATATTTCTATATTACAAATTTCAATACATC
>NW_001864855.1:0-821 GCF_000209125.1 Entamoeba dispar SAW760
ACATTTTTTGGTCATTTTCATCCTCAATTTTTTCTCTCTTTTTGTTTTTAGATTTTTCATTTTTTTTTGAATGGCCAAAAACCTCGTCATTTTTCACGAAATTAAAATCTTTGCATCTCTGATGGTCCTAGATTAACATATTTGAATTTCGTGAAAAATGAGACATTTTTTGGTCAATTTTCATCCTCACTTTCTCCAATTTTTTCTCTCTTTTTGTTTTTAGATTTTTCATTTTTTTTTTGAATGGCCAAAAACCTCGTCATTTTTCACGAAATTAAAATCTTTGCATCTCTGATGGTCCTAGATTAACATATTTGAATTTCGTGAAAAATGACATGATTTTCATCAATTTCATCCTCCAATTTTTTCTCTCTTTTCTTTTTTATTTTTTTCTTTTTTTTATCCATTGTTCATGATCATCCAAAATCATCATCATTTTTGCTACGCTTGAAATCTTTGCATTAGAATCGGTCCAGAAACACAATATTTTGAAATCGTGTAAAATGTTCTTACTTTTATCAATTTCATTTCTTCATTCAATTCTTTCTTAATTCTTTCTTCATTTTTCAATTTTCTAAATTCACTATCATTTTTGCTACGCTTGAAATCTTTGCATTAGAATCGGTCCAGAAACACAATATTTTGAAATCGTGTAAAATGTTCTTACTTTTATCAATTTCATTTCTTCATTCAATTCTTTCTTAATTCTTTCTTCATTTTTCAATTTCTAAATTCACTATCATTTTTGCTACGCTTGAAATCTTTGCATTAGAATCGGTCCAGAAACACAATATTTTGAAATCGTGTAAAATGCTCTTACT
>NW_001864854.1:0-920 GCF_000209125.1 Entamoeba dispar SAW760
TTTTATATCTTACTTCTGTTCTTATCTATACTACTTATACTATCTATACTGTGACTATCCTTTTAACTTATCTATTCCATATATACTTAGATACTTAGTTAACTTCTTTGACCAGTTACCCTCTACCTATTTATATCTTTTCTTGTTTATAATCTCCCATAATTTTTCTTTACTTACTTATTTATATTTTATATCATTAATCTTATTAAAAACTTAGTGATTGGATGAGTAACGCCCATCTGTAACCAAATTGTTTGGAATCATTATAAAAAAATAGAATTGATCCTATCATAATTATGAACATTTGAGACTACCCCATCCCATATCTTCGTACTTCATTACTTAATTTACGTAGGTAGATTTAGTGCGGAAGGTAACGAACAGGGTACAGCGTGAGGCCGGTTAACGGAGCAACGAAAACCTGTCTACGAATGATAGACCTGGGTTGAAAAGGATGTCAAGTTGATATGATTGATAGTATTGGAACTATTTCTTTTATTATTATATTATATTCTATTTCTTTTAGTTTTTTTATTTTATATTCTCTATCTATATATGTTTATATATTATTATATATTATATTCTTATCATTTATTATATCTATATTATCTATATTATTTATATTATTTATATTATTTATATTGTCTTTATTATATTTATTATCTTTATTGTCTTTATTGTCTTTATTGTCTTTATTGTCTTTATTGTCTTTATTGTCTTTATTGTCTTTATTGTCTATACTAGATACACTCCATACCTCCTTCACTTATATTATTCTTCTCTACATTACTTCTATTTCTTTACTTCTATCTTACATGTTATCTTTATATATTTTATATATGACTTGACTATCTCTATCTCTATATATATATATATATGACTATATGACTATATGACTATATATATATCACTATATGTAC
>NW_001864853.1:0-964 GCF_000209125.1 Entamoeba dispar SAW760
CGCGCTACAATGGAGTTACTAGAGAGCATTTTATCATTTACACCTTATTTATTAGGCTATGTCTAATAGGTAGGGATAGTAAGTGGTGTACCGAGATTGAAATAGTTAAGGAAAACTCAAAAGAACGTACATGACAGGGATAAATGATTGGAATTATTTGTTTTGAACGAGGAATTCCTTGTAATATCGAGTCATTAACTCGAGATGAATACGTCCCTGCCCTTTGTACACACCGCCCGTCGCTCCTACCGATTGAATAAAGAGGTGAAATTCTAGGATTCTGTCTTATAGATAGAAAAATGGATTTAAATCTCCTTATTTAGAGGAAGGAGAAGTCGTAACAAGGTTTCCGTAGGTGAACCTGCGGAAGGATCATTAAAAGAAAAGAAATAATCTTTTAAAATAAAACAAGAAATTTATAGAATAAGATAATCTACAAAGAAAATAATAAAAGTAAGAATAAAAGGAATTAGAATATAAGAAGAAAGAAAAAGTATAATAAAATATTACTTTGGATAGTTTAGTTTCCTGTGCGATGAAGAACGCAATGAATTGCGATAAGTGATAGGAACAATAAAATGTGAATATCCAAACTTTGAATGCTTGAAAGTATACTTATGAACTTCAAGGTATATATGATATTCAATATCCAAAATAAAAGAGTATATTAAAAGCAAATATTAGTAGAAGTGAGAAGTAGCTAGTGGGTAAAAGAGAGAAGAAGTAAAGAGCTTTAACCAGATATCTATAAGTGAGTTAATAAATAAAGATTTGAGTATCGTAAGAGGACTCCCTTAACTTAAGCATATCAATAAGGGAAGGAAGAAAAAATAACAATGATTTCTTAAGTAATGGCGAATGAAAAAGAAAAAGACCAAGTTGATAAAAATGGATAATTGTAAAAAGGTTAGAAGAATACAGCAATGTGTGAGGCTAGTCTTAAATATCAGAGTGTACTAAAAGA
>NW_001864852.1:0-955 GCF_000209125.1 Entamoeba dispar SAW760
AATCAGAACTTTAAAGGTTAGGGGAATCCGACTGTTTAATAAAAACATAGCATTCTGATAAATCTAAAAGGTTCATTACAGAATGTGATTTCTGCCCAGTGCTCTGAATGTCAAGGTAATGAAATTTACTTAAGCGCGGGTTAACGGCGGGAGTAACTATGACTCTCTTAAGGTAGCCAAATGCCTCGTCATCTAATTAGTGACGCGCATGAATGGATCACCGTGATTCCCACTGTCCCTATCTGCAATCTAGTGAAACCACAGTCAAGGGAACGGGCTTGATTGGAACGGCGGGGAAAGAAGACCCTGTTGAGCTTGACTCTAATTTATCATGTGAAATCGATTTTTTGGTATAGGCTAGGTGGGAGACTTTGTCAAACGTGTAATACCACCACTAGAAATACTATTTCACTCATTTCGTTAAATGTTAAAATGGATTTTCCATTAATTTAAAAACATTAAAACTTCGGTTGAAACAGGCGATTGAAAAAGATAGACGGGGAGTTTGGCTGGGGCGGCACATCTGTTACAAGATAACGCAGGTGTCCAAAGATGAACTCAATGAGGACAGAAACCTCATGTAGAATATAAGGGTATAAGTTCATTTGATTATTGATTCCAGTACAATCAATAACTCTGAAATGATGGCCTAACGATCCCTAAGATTTTTAACTAGAAAAAATTTAAAACATATTAGATTTATCTGATGTGTGAGACCGTAAGGTGATTTCTAGTTAATCCTTTAATAATAAGGCTTGGGGTGTCAGAAAAGTTACCACAGGGATAACTGGCTTGTGGCAGCCAAGCGCTCATAGCGACGTTGCTTTTGATCCTTCGATGTCGGCTCTTCCTATCCATTTCAAGCAGATTGAAAAAGTATGATTGTCACATTTAATAGGGACGTGAGCTGGGTTAGACGTCGTGAGACAGTAGTTTACCTACGTTCGTAGATCTC
>NW_001864851.1:0-896 GCF_000209125.1 Entamoeba dispar SAW760
GATTAACATATTTGATTTCGTGAAAAAATGAGACATTTTTTGGTCAATTTTCATCCTCACTTTCTCCAATTTTTTCTCTCTTTTTGTTTTAGGATTTTTCATTTTTTTTTTGAATGGCCAAAAACCTCGTCATTTTTCACGAAATTAAAATCTTTGCATCTCTGATGGTCCTAGATTAACATATTTGAATTTCGTGAAAAATGACATGATTTTCATCAATTTCATCCTCCAATTTTTTCTCTCTTTTCTTTTTTATTTTTTTCTTTTTTTTATCCATTGTTCATGATCATCCAAAATCATCATCATTTTTGCTACGCTTGAAATCTTTGCATTAGAATCGGTCCAGAAACACAATATTTTGAAATCGTGTAAAATGTTCTTACTTTTATCAATTTCATTTCTTCATTCAATTCTTTCTTAATTCTTTCTTCATTTTTCAATTTTCTAAATTCACTATCATTTTTGCTACGCTTGAAATCTTTGCATTAGAATCGGTCCAGAAACACAATATTTTGAAATCGTGTAAAATGTTCTTACTTTTATCAATTTCATTTCTTCATTCAATTCTTTCTTAATTCTTTCTTCATTTTTCAATTTCTAAATTCACTATCATTTTTGCTACGCTTGAAATCTTTGCATTAGAATCGGTCCAGAAACACAATATTTTGAAATCGTGTAAAATGCTCTTACTTTTTATCAATTCACTTCTTTATTATTAACATCATTTGTTTATTTCTTAATTTCATTTTGTTTCATTTTTATTTCCATTTTCATCTACTTTAATCTCTAAATTTATTTTTATCTCACTTGCATTTCCTCATTCTCAATTTCCTCATTCTTAGATTCCTCATTCTCAAGTTCTTCTTTCTTTAAATCCTTCATTTTTCTTTTAACTC
>NW_001864850.1:0-832 GCF_000209125.1 Entamoeba dispar SAW760
AAATAATAAGAATAAAGTAAAAATATATAGAATAGATATATATAATATATAATAAGTTTAAATAGATAATATAAAAAACAAAAAGGTAGATTACCTGACGTTCCCATCTGTGTGAACATAATGGTACTGATCAGGCTCTAAGCATCTTTACTTCCGTGTTCGGATGGGAACGGGTGTATCCTACTTGATATGAACCTACCGATGAAAGAATAAGAAATAGACTAAAGAGGTATAATTATAAAAAGGTATAATTATAAAGAGGTATAATTATAAAAAGGTATAATTATAAAAAAAAGGTAAATAAGGGATATATAATAATAAAGTATAAAGTATAAAGTATAAAGTATAAGTAATATACATACATAGATACATAGATACATAGAAAGGTTTAGATAGATAGATATATAGTCGTAGAAGTAGAAGTAGAAGTATATATAATAATATAGATACATATATATATATATATATAAGATGATATGAATAAATAAAGATAAACAGTTAAACAGTTAAACAGTTAAAGAAATAAACATATACATATACATATAAAGTTGTGTACTAATATAAAATGGTTCCACCCGGGTTTGAACCGGGGACCCTCACTACGTAAAAGTGATGTGATAACCAACTACACCATGAAACCAACGAACATAATAGTCAGAAAGACTGAAAAGGGTCATATAGGATATATAATAAATATAATAAATATAATATATATAATATATATAATATATATAATAAATATGATAAATATGTTATAAGTATAGTGTATATATATAAAATAATAAGAATAAAGTAAAAATATATAGAATAGATAATATATAATATATAATAA
>NW_001864849.1:0-913 GCF_000209125.1 Entamoeba dispar SAW760
TTTTTGGTCATTTTCTCCTCAATTTTTTCTCTCTTTTTGTTTTTAGATTTTTCATTTTTTTTTGAATGGCCAAAAACCTCGTCATTTTTCACGAAATTAAAATCTTTGCATCTCTGATGGTCCTAGATTAACATATTTGAATTTCGTGAAAAATGAGACATTTTTTGGTCAATTTTCATCCTCACTTTCTCCAATTTTTTCTCTCTTTTTGTTTTTAGATTTTTCATTTTTTTTTTGAATGGCCAAAAACCTCGTCATTTTTCACGAAATTAAAATCTTTGCATCTCTGATGGTCCTAGATTAACATATTTGAATTTCGTGAAAAATGACATGATTTTCATCAATTTCATCCTCCAATTTTTTCTCTCTTTTCTTTTTTATTTTTTTCTTTTTTTTATCCATTGTTCATGATCATCCAAAATCATCATCATTTTTGCTACGCTTGAAATCTTTGCATTAGAATCGGTCCAGAAACACAATATTTTGAAATCGTGTAAAATGTTCTTACTTTTATCAATTTCATTTCTTCATTCAATTCTTTCTTAATTCTTTCTTCATTTTTCAATTTTCTAAATTCACTATCATTTTTGCTACGCTTGAAATCTTTGCATTAGAATCGGTCCAGAAACACAATATTTTGAAATCGTGTAAAATGTTCTTACTTTTATCAATTTCATTTCTTCATTCAATTCTTTCTTAATTCTTTCTTCATTTTTCAATTTCTAAATTCACTATCATTTTTGCTACGCTTGAAATCTTTGCATTAGAATCGGTCCAGAAACACAATATTTTGAAATCGTGTAAAATGCTCTTACTTTTTATCAATTCACTTCTTTATTATTAACATCATTTGTTTATTTCTTAATTTCATTTTGTTTCATTTTTATTTCCATTTTCATCTACTTTAATCTCT
>NW_001864848.1:0-941 GCF_000209125.1 Entamoeba dispar SAW760
TTATAATAACTATAACAATTACTAGTACACTAAAAGTTATTTGATATTTATTACTTTTTATAGAAAATGATTTAATTATCCATTTATTCATTAATCATTAAAATGAATTGTTAAAAATTATTTTATCTATACTGCGTCAAGAATTAATAATAACTATAACAATTACTAGTACACTAAAAGTTATTTGATATTTATTACTTTTTATAGAAAATGATTTAATTATCCATTTATTCAATTAGTAAAGTTAAAGACTATTTTAAATTAAAAAACTATATTATTTTATTATTTAAACTATTTCAATTCAAACATTAAAAAAATAAATAAAAAATCGTTCAATTAATCATTATAATATCATTAAATAAAAAGTTGTTTAGAATTCAATTCTGAACAACTTTTACCTTATAAATTTTTATACTTTCGTTGACATTTTTTGAGATATTAATAACTAATTGATAATATTAATAACCATAAAATAAAATATGACAAAAATTCTGTTAAAAAATTAAAATAATTATACTTTATTTTACCAATTTAATATTTAATGATAAAAAAGAAAGATAATTAATTATATTAAAATGTTAAAAATGAGTAAAAATTTAACCATAAAATAAAATATGACAAAAATTCTGTTAAAAAATTAAAATAATTATACTTTATTTTACCAATTTAATGAAAAAACAGAAAAGATAATTAATTATATTAAAATGTTAAAAAAGAATAAAAGGAATAAAAAGAAATAAATTTAATAATTTTAATGAATATAGGATGAAAAAAAGAATTGATAATACATTTTAAAATAAGTTTTATATAAATTTAAATAGAAATTACGGTTAAGTCTCAGCAAATCGTTTCATTCAATACCCGAGAGTATTGATTAAGAAACTCTAAAGCTTACAACACCGATTTCTGATGCCATCGTCTATAAGCAACAGTTATGCTTT
>NW_001864847.1:0-741 GCF_000209125.1 Entamoeba dispar SAW760
GCGTCAAGAATTAATAATAACTATAACAATTACTAGTACACTAAAAGTTATTTGATATTTATTACTTTTTATAGAAAATGATTTAATTATCAATAATTAATAAATTATGTTAGAATGAATTGTTAAAAATTATTTTATCTATACTGCGTCAAGAATTAATAATAACTATAACAATTACTAGTACACTAAAAGTTATTTGATATTTATTACTTTTTATAGAAAATGATTTAATTATCCATTTATTCATTAATCATTAAAATGAATTGTTAAAAATTATTTTATCTATACTGCGTCAAGAATTAATAATAACTATAACAATTACTAGTACACTAAAAGTTATTTGATATTTATTACTTTTTATAGAAAATGATTTAATTATCCATTTATTCAATTAGTAAAGTTAAAGACTATTTTAAATTAAAAAACTATATTATTTTATTATTTAAACTATTTCAATTCAAACATTAAAAAAATAAATAAAAAATCGTTCAATTAATCATTATAATATCATTAAATAAAAAGTTGTTTAGAATTCAATTCTGAACAACTTTTACCTTATAAATTTTTATACTTTCGTTGACATTTTTTGAGATATTAATAACTAATTGATAATATTAATAACCATAAAATAAAATATGACAAAAATTCTGGTAAAAAATTAAAATAATTATACTTTATTTTACCAATTTAATATTTAATGATAAAAAAGAAAGATAATTAATTATATTAAAATGTTAAAAA
>NW_001864846.1:0-963 GCF_000209125.1 Entamoeba dispar SAW760
TTATAAAAGTACTAAGTATTATCACATTATATGCACTCTACAAAAGATAAAATATAATTCTGTCGCTTCTATCTGAGATAATTTTTGACATGTTTCTGTCTAAATTAGACGAAAGAAGTTAAATGCGTCTGATTTTAATAAAAAGTACTAGGTATCTAGTAACTTTATATGGAACCTCCAAAAAATAAAGTTTTATCAGAAATGGTGAGGTTGTAGATGAGATACAAGTTCAACAATTTTATTGAAAAAAGGTGCACTTTTTTGATTTTAATAAAAAGTACTAGGTATCCAATATCGTTCTGTGGATCCTCCAAAAAATAAAGTTTTATCAGAAATGGTGAGGTTGTAGCAGAGATATTAATTCAACAATTTTATTGAAAAAAGGTGCACTTTTTATGATTTTAATAAAAAGTACTAGGTATCCAATATCGTTCTGTGGATCCTCCAAAAAATAAAGTTTTATCAGAAATGGTGAGGTTGTAGCAGAGATATTAATTCAACAATTTTATTGAAAAAAGGTGCACTTTTTTGATTTTAATAAAAAGTACTAGGTATCCAATATCGTTCTGTGGATCCTCCAAAAAATAAAGTTTTATCAGAAATGGTGAGGTTGTAGCAGAGATATTAATTCAACAAATTTGTTGAAAAAAGGTGCACTTTTTTGATTTTAATAAAAAGTACTAGGTATCCAATATCGTTCTGTGGATCCTCCAAAAAATAAAGTTTTATCAGAAATGGTGAGGTTGTAGCAGAGATATTAATTCAACAATTTTATTGAAAAAAGGTGCACTTTTTATGATTTTAATATAAAGTACTAGGTATCCAATATCGTTCTGTGGATCCTCCAAAAAATAAAGTTTTATCAGAAATGGTGAGGTTGTAGCAGAGATATTAATTCAACAAATTTGTTGAAAAAAGGTGCACTTTTTTGATTTTAATATAAAGTACTAGGTATCCAATATC
>NW_001864845.1:0-946 GCF_000209125.1 Entamoeba dispar SAW760
TTTTTATTTTTTCTAATTTTTTTTCTCTTTTCTATTTAACCCTATTAACCCTATTCTTCATTTTTTTTCTCTTTTTTTTATTGACATGGGTTTCCACCAAGATGTCATAATTCTTCACGAAATTCAAGTATGTGTATCACACTGGGTAGTAGATTAACATACTTGAATTTCGTGAAAAATGAGACATTTTTTGGTCAATTTTCATCCTCAATTTTTTCTCTCTTTTTGTTTTTAGATTTTTCATTTTTTTTTGAATGGCCAAAAACCTCGTCATTTTTCACGAAATTAAAATCTTTGCATCTCTGATGGTCCTAGATTAACATATTTGAATTTCGTGAAAAATGAGACATTTTTTGGTCAATTTTCATCCTCACTTTCTCCAATTTTTTCTCTCTTTTTGTTTTTAGATTTTTCATTTTTTTTTTGAATGGCCAAAAACCTCGTCATTTTTCACGAAATTAAAATCTTTGCATCTCTGATGGTCCTAGATTAACATATTTGAATTTCGTGAAAAATGACATGATTTTCATCAATTTCATCCTCCAATTTTTTCTCTCTTTTCTTTTTTATTTTTTTCTTTTTTTTATCCATTGTTCATGATCATCCAAAATCATCATCATTTTTGCTACGCTTGAAATCTTTGCATTAGAATCGGTCCAGAAACACAATATTTTGAAATCGTGTAAAATGTTCTTACTTTTATCAATTTCATTTCTTCATTCAATTCTTTCTTAATTCTTTCTTCATTTTTCAATTTTCTAAATTCACTATCATTTTTGCTACGCTTGAAATCTTTGCATTAGAATCGGTCCAGAAACACAATATTTTGAAATCGTGTAAATGTTCTTACTTTTATCAATTTCATTTCTTCATTCAATTCTTTCTTATTCTTTCTTCATTTTCATTTCTAATTCACTATCATTTTGCTACGCTTGAATCTTTGCAT
>NW_001864844.1:0-908 GCF_000209125.1 Entamoeba dispar SAW760
ATAACTTATACTTTATACCTTATACTTTATACCTTATATCTATTTCTTATACCTTATACTTTATACTTTATATCTTTTCTATATGTTTTATTCTATAACTACTATAACTATATCCTTTATACTTTTCCTCTACTTATCTATTTTATGTATACTACTTATACTAGATATGTTATTATGTTCATATCCTACCACACTTACTCTTTATCTTTATTCTCTATATATTTATACTTGTCTATATTCTATATTTTTGTATCATCTAGTATGTTTCTATTAGAGTCTTATACCACTTTCTATATTCTATTAGAGTCTTATACTACCTTCCTATATTTTCTTACTTTCTTATACTACTTTCTATAATCTATTAGACTTATATACTACTTTCTATAATCTATTAGATTTTTATACCACTTTCTATAATCTATTAGACTTTTATACCACTTTCCTTTCTATATTTAAAGGTTAATGACAATGTGGCCGAGTGGTCTAAGGCGTGTGACTCGAAATCACTTCTCCTATGGAGGCGTAGGTTCAAATCCTGCCATTGTCGTACTTTTATATCATTATCTTACACTATCATATATTTATATCTTAAATTTTATGTGTTATATATATATATATATATATTTATATTTATATTTATATTTATATCAATCTCTATATCTATAATTTTTATTCTTACACTTAGTCTATTTTTATGACTATTCTATATTATATATTATATACTTATACATCCTTCTAATTTTTATACTTCCTATTCTATATATCTACCCATTTCTATCATATATTATTTATTTTTATTCTTTTTATATGTTTATTCTATATGACTATTCACCTTACTATTCTATCTATTTATTATTCTATATGACAAAACTACTTCCTATTCTATCTATTTATTATTCTATATGACT
>NW_001864843.1:0-959 GCF_000209125.1 Entamoeba dispar SAW760
TTCACCTTTTTGTAATCTATATGACATCTATTACTATATTTTTACATCTATTAAACTTATATATTCCTTTTATTATACTTTTAGTGTACACTCTATTCTTTTATATTATCTATACTATTTTATACTATTTTATACTATCTTATACTACTTATACTACTTATAGTGTTTTATACTATGTAACTACTACTTCCTTTCCTTATATTCTTACTATCCCTATTAACTTTATTACCTTTATTACCTTTACTACCTTTACTACCTTTTATTATCTTTACTTTTGATATATGTGTTCTAGATATCATCCACCTCTGTACTTATGTACTTATCTGATAATGGGCATATGGCGCAATGGAAACGCATCAGACTTCGGATCTGAGGATTGCAGGTTCGATCCCTGCTATGCTCGTCTTTTTATCTATAACTTATCCTTATATTATATATACACCTTTATCTATACTATTATACTTATCCTATTTATATTATATATACTATACACTATTCTATTTATACACTATACTTTATATACTATTATTATTTTTATTATTTATAGACTATACACTATTCTATTATCTATACTTTATACTTTATACTTTATAGACTATAGACTATAGACTATTATTATATTTATACTTTATATTTTATATTTTATACTTTATATTTTATATTTTATACTTTATACTTTATAGACTATTATTATATCTATACTTTATACACTATAACCTATTAATATAGATATACACTATTATTATATGTTTCCACTATTATTATATCTATTTTTGTTTTTATTCTATGTTATTGTTTGAATAGGGAACGTAGCTCAGTTGGTAGAGCGTAAGTCTCATAATCTTAAGGTCGTGAGTTCGATACTCACCGTTCCCACCTTTTTGTACATCTATATGACATCTATTACTATATTTTTACATCTATTAACTTATATATTCCTTTTATTATACTTTTAGTGT
>NW_001864842.1:0-805 GCF_000209125.1 Entamoeba dispar SAW760
ACTCCCCGTCTATCTTTTTCAATCGCCAGTTTCAACCGAAGTTTTAATGTTTTTAAATTAATGGAAAATCCATTTTAACATTTAACGAAATGAGTGAAATAGTATTTCTAGTGGTGGTATTACACGTTTGACAAAGTCTCCCACCTAGCCTATACCAAAAAATCGATTTCACATGATAAATTAGAGTCAAGCTCAACAGGGTCTTCTTTCCCCGCCGTTCCAATCAAGCCCGTTCCCTTGACTGTGGTTTCACTAGATTGCAGATAGGGACAGTGGGAATCACGGTGATCCATTCATGCGCGTCACTAATTAGATGACGAGGCATTTGGCTACCTTAAGAGAGTCATAGTTACTCCCGCCGTTAACCCGCGCTTAAGTAAATTTCATTACCTTGACATTCAGAGCACTGGGCAGAAATCACATTCTGTAATGAACCTTTTAGATTTATCAGAATGCTATGTTTTTATTAAACAGTCGGATTCCCCTAACCTTTAAAGTTCTGATTCGATTTTAATCCTTTTACAAGGAAATCACCAGAGCTACTCTTTCTTGCTAACTTACAGAGCTATGTTGCCGACTTCCCTTACCTGCGTTATTCTATTTAACTAAAGATTTTGCTTCTTGGAGACCTGTTGCGGTTATTAGTACGAGCAAAAGAATTCTTTAATTAGCTTTATGCTAAGATTCCCTTTAATTTTTATGAAGACTGCAAAAATACCACAATTCAATCATATGTTGAATTTCTTACAAAGCCAATAAATTCCACTTCTCTGATTGATTCATTTCAGTGGAGTTTACTTTTGTT
>NW_001864841.1:0-900 GCF_000209125.1 Entamoeba dispar SAW760
TTTCTTTCTTCATTCAATTCTTTCTTAATTCTTTCTTCATTTTTCAATTTCTAAATTCACTATCATTTTTGCTACGCTTGAAATCTTTGCATTAGAATCGGTCCAGAAACACAATATTTTGAAATCGTGTAAAATGCTCTTACTTTTTATCAATTCACTTCTTTATTATTAACATCATTTGTTTATTTCTTAATTTCATTTTGTTTCATTTTTATTTCCATTTTCATCTACTTTAATCTCTAAATTTATTTTTATCTCACTTGCATTTCCTCATTCTCAATTTCCTCATTCTTAGATTCCTCATTCTCAAGTTCTTCTTTCTTTAAATCCTTCATTTTTCTTTTAACTCCCATCTTTCGTTTTTGTTTTCGTTTTTCTTTTCCCTGTTCTTTTTCCTTCCATCTTTCGTTGTCCTTATGTTAATCAATACAATTCAACATGTTTCTTTTATTTTCTTTAAAAACTGTTCAACTGTACTGACAGGCTTACTGCCATCATTCAATGTATTTTGAATGATACGTATTTTATCAGGTTTCATTTAACTATCAATATTTTTCTTTCATTTATACAACTTTTGTTAGTTATTTATTAGAAAAAACTATTGTTTTACTTCATAAATTTATTAATAACTTCAAAGTTTTTCTAAAATTAGATAACGACTCAGATTATCCATACAAACAATATAGAATTATTCTAAAAATAGAAAACGATTCAGATTATCCATACAAATAATTTATAAAATTTCTAAAAATAGAAAACGATTCAGATTATCCATACAAACATGTCGCCGAAAATGCCGAATATTTGTTGGTAACCACGTCATCCTTTTCGCAAATCGAGCTTTTACCATCTTAAAATTTTGGTCTAGTGTTAATCCGATGGTTTTTCCTAGCTTTTGTG
>NW_001864840.1:0-1031 GCF_000209125.1 Entamoeba dispar SAW760
ATCCTTGGTTGACATCGTTTATAGTTAGGACTACGACGGTATCTGATCGTCTTCGATCCCCTAACTTTCGTTCTTGATTAATGGACCCAGTTGAGTGAAATGCTTTCGCTCTCGTGCATCTTATAGCGATCATGGATTTTCACCTCTCCCGTTATTTTCTGAATCACCCCAATTGTTCCTTTTAATCCTTCTCTCGAAATGTCTAATTGACATCTCCTCAGCATTGTCCCATGCTTGAATATTCATTAACATAATGTTTTGCTTTAAACACCTTATTTTATTCAAAGTAATGACAACTCAATTACTTGAATTGTCTCCTTCTTTGATTTTAATTTAACATTTCTAGAAACTTCACTTAATGTAAAGTCTTCAAAATGTATAAAATCACATTTTAATTCAACTACGAGCGTTTTAATCACAGCAACTTTAATATACACTATTGGAGCTGGAATTACCGCGGCTGCTGGCACCAGACTTGCCCTCCAATTGATTTCGTAGGAGAATTTACCTCCTACTCATTCCTTCAAGAATTGATTTTACTCAACTCTAGAGTTATGTGTCGTCACTACCTCTTCAATTCGAAAGTGGGTAATTTACGCGCCTGCTGCCTTCCTTAGAAGTGGTAGCCATCTGTAAAGCTCCCTCTCCGATGTCGAACCCCAATTCCTCGTTATCCGTTATAATCTTGGTAGTCCTCGATACTACCAACTGATTGATAGATCAGAAATTCTCATTGGTTACTTGTTAAACACTGTGTGTTCTACAATTGTCGTGGCATCCTAACTCACTTAGAATGTCATTTCTCAATTTACTTACATAAATTGGCCACTTTGTACTAATACAAATTGGATCGTCTCAAGTATTATCTTTATCATTCACAAAGCTATCCTTGTACTTTACTAACCAAAGAAACTATTACTGTTATAATGAGCCGTCCGCAGTTTCATCCTACTTGGTCTTTATACTTACACATGCATGGCTTAATCTTTAACATCAGCATATAATACTGGCAGATCAACCAGATATTTTAC
>NW_001864839.1:0-952 GCF_000209125.1 Entamoeba dispar SAW760
GATATAGTTAGTGATATAAATAAAGTAGATAAAGATATATCAAGTGATATAGATAAAGATATAGACAAAGATATATATATATATAGATAAAGGATATAGATAGTGATATAGATAAAGGTTTATATATATTTATATATAGATAAGTAAGTAACTAAAGAATAGTGATATATACATATGATAAGATATACATATAATAATAAGTTGGTAGGGAATATAGTGATATAGTTATATACATAAGATAAGATGGAAGGTGTAGTAAAGATAGTAAAGATAGTAAAGATAGTAAAGATAGTAAAGATAATAAAGATAATAAAGATAATAAAAATAATAAAAATAATAAAAATAATAAAAATAGTATAAGTAGTATAAGTAGTATAAGTAGTATATCTAATATATCTAGGATATGATAAGTAATATAAAGTCTAAAAAGCGTATGCTTCCTGTCGGGTTCGAACCAACGACCTTTAGAACTTCAGTCTAACGCTGCTACCAGCTGAGCTAAGGAAGCTTACAAGTTAAAGAAGGAAGTAAAAAGTAAAAAGGGAGTATATAAGAAAGTGAAAGTATATAAATAAATAATAGAAATATAAAAAGGGGAAAGATTAAACATAAACATAAACATAAACATAAACATATATAAAGAAGTAGATAACATAAACATATATATATATTAACATATAAACATATATACATATATACTTAATAACATAATAACATAATAACATAATAACATATAAAGAAGTAGATTATATAAACATATATACATATATACATATAAATAAACATATATAAAGGATAAGAATATAGGTATAGGTATAGTTTTTGAAATAATTAAACATAGATGTATAAATATAAATATAAATATAAATATAAATATAAAATAGATATATAAAGGAATGATATACATTATAAGTATAAACATCTACTATAAGTATAAAATGGTTCACCCGGG
>NW_001864838.1:0-854 GCF_000209125.1 Entamoeba dispar SAW760
GAAATTCAAGTATGTTAATCTACTACCCAGTGTGATACACATACTTGAATTTCGTGAAGAATTATGACATCTTGGTGGAAACCCATGTCAATAAAAAAAAGAGAAAAAAAATGAAGAATAGGGTTAATAGGGTTAAATAGAAAAGAGAAAAAAAATTAGAAAAAATAAAAAAATGGTGAAAAAAGAACTAAGAACTGAAATAATATCATTCTAAGGAGACATACAGGATGAACAACAAATTAAAAAATAAGAGAGACTAATATACTAAGAAATATTAAGAGACTATTAGACTAATATACTAAGAGAATATTAAAAGATTACTAAGAGACTACTAGACTAATACGCTAAGAGATATTAAGAGACTATTAGACTAATACATAGGTGAGAATGTTAATGTTTGTATTATTTAATTTATAACAATATACTAACCAAATAGATTATTAGACTAAGAGATTTAAAAGACTACTAGACTATTATAAGATATTAAAAGACTACTAGACTACACAAGATATTAAAAGACTATTAATGTTTGTATTATTTAAACACAAAGAGATTATTAATGTTTGTATTATTTAATTTATAATTCTATACTAACCAAATAGATGAATAACTATGTATAATATAATAGTTTTGGGTCTCAAAAAACCCACGAGAAACAAAACTATTTTGAGTAGTATTTAATTATGTTAAGCATTCTTAAAATAAATTATAAACATATTTACAGCTTCATTAAATAAAACCATAAACATACATTACCATAAAAGCATTAAGAGAATAAGGATGATTAATAATAATTAATGCTACTATATAATGAGAGGAATAATAAAGAGAGAATATAGCATTTACGTTGTTAA
>NW_001864837.1:0-985 GCF_000209125.1 Entamoeba dispar SAW760
TATGTTGTTTAGGACCTTTCTCCTCTTCAGTTCTAAGATGTTTTTTTCCTCTTCTTAGTATTTGCTACTACCACCAAGATCTGCACTAAGGACAGTTTCAATCTAAATTACTTTAAATCTTTACTACTTTTGTTGTCCTTACGCCATTTCGTTTCCTTACTCGTTAAAATGTCTTCATTTTAACGGTCGAGTATCAGTTAAGAAATTATAATGCCATCCATTTTCAGGACTCATTCATTCGATAGGTGAGTTGTTACACATTCCTTAGCGGTTTCCGACTTCCATGGCCACCGTCCTATTGTCAATATGAATGAATACCTTTTGTGGTACTCGTTATGTTTCTTTTTGGCACTTTATCTCGACGTTCGGTTCATCCCGCATCGCCAGTCCTGCTTACCAGACTTGGCCGATTCAAAGTATGTTTATATTTAAATTCCTGAAGTGTATTTAACACTGAGAATTCTTCTTTGTTTATTCATAGTTTGACAAGATGTTGAGTGAAAATACTCACCCATTACACCTAATCATTATCTTTACCAATCAATACTATTAATACTTTGACCTTCCTAAGGGAATATTCAGGTGGAACCAGCTACTAGATAGTTCGATGAGTCTTTCGCCCCTATACTCAAATATGACAAGTAATTTGCACGTTAACACTGCGTGAATCTTCCACCAAAGTTTCCTTCGGCTTCAATCCGTTCAAGTATAGTTCACCATCTTTCGGGTCCTAACATATTTACTTCTTCTATTGAAAGATACTATTGCTAAATGTATTTCTACACTCTCATAGTTTTTCGTTTTCTCTTCATGTTATAGCTTTCCTGCTATTCTCATTCGCATCCATGTTAGACTCCTTGGTCCGTGTTTCAAGACAGGTAGATAATTTACTTCTTCAAGAGTTTCTATTCTCGGGATAAATGTATAATCTTACCTAAATAGCTTTTATCATTCCATTATATGGATTTTACTTTAATTCACATTA
>NW_001864836.1:0-868 GCF_000209125.1 Entamoeba dispar SAW760
TTCTTATATATCTTATATTCTCTTTTATATACAGTAGTACTTCCTTATTCTTATTATATTAAAAATTTATGTATATATATATATATATTATTATGTTTATTCTTATTTTATATATGTGTATATGTATATATATATATATTTATGTACCTTATATATATCCATTTATTCTTTTATCTTTTATTAACTTATATCCTTATATTTTTATGTTTAAAACGACCGACTTTCCTTATATTTTTATGAATAAAACGACAATGGCAGGATTCGAACCTACGCTCCAAATGGAAACTCCTTAGCAGGGAGCCGCCTTAACCGCTCGGCCACATTGTCTTTGATTAATATTGCTATCTCTTATTATATATTTTTTTATAAATTTTATACTTATTATATCTTATTTATATATATATTCTATCTTTTTTTTTATATCTATTTTATATCTTCTATTCACTTATTCATATATATATATATTTATTTATATATTTATATATATATACAACTCTTACCTTCATATATTACACTTATTCATGTATATATATACAACTCTTACCTTCTTATAGAAGTCTTCAATAGTATAGCTGGTTAGTATCTTCGCCTGTCACGTGAAAGACCGGGGGTCGAATCCCCGTTGAAGAGTTCACTTTTTATACTATATATATGTATATATTCTTATTTATTAGTCACTTATACTATTAACTTTATCTATTCCTCTTATATATTATACTTATTATACTTATTATATATATTATATCTATTCTTACTCTATACCTTTATTATATTATTTAGATTATATATATTATATATATTTATTATCCTTATTATTTTTATTATTCCACTTCTTATCTATTATATCTATTCTCACTTCTTATACTTA
>NW_001864835.1:0-967 GCF_000209125.1 Entamoeba dispar SAW760
AAAGTATAAAAGGAATATAGTAATAAAGGAATATAATAATAAAGGATATAAGTATAAGTATAAGTATAAGTCATGAATATAAAATAGAATATAGAATATAAAGGATATAATATATAATATATAAAGTAGAATATATACATATAATATATATAATAAATATAATAATATATAATATATAATATATAAGGGAAGTACATAAAAAGAATATAGTATAGATTAAATATAGATGAAGGGGGCTTAGCTCAGTGGCAGAGCAGCTGACTCCAGATCAGCCGGTCAGTGGTTCAATCCCTCTAGCCCTCACTTTTTATACATATAGTATCCATAAAGTATAGATAAAGTAAGATATAGTATATCTAGTGTATAAGTAGAGGATACATATAGTAAGATAGTAAGATAGTATGATAGTATGATAGTATGATAGTATGATAGTATGATAGTAAGATAATAAGAAAGTATGGCATCTATAGTCATATATAGAACAATAAATAGTCATATAAACACTGGAAAGTGATATAAAAGATATAAAAGGATATAAGATATAAAATAAATAAAATATATATATATAACATATAAAAAAAATAAAGAAGTAAGTTTAAGTTATAAAAGGTTATATAAAAGAGTGAATAAGTTAGTCGGAATAGTTAAAGAATAGAATAGTATAGTCATATAAACATATAAACATATAAACATATAATAATATATAGATAATATAAATAGAAAGAAATATATATAATATAAACATAATATGTAAACAGATTATATGATAAAGTAGTTATAGTAAGCTCTCATAGCTCAGTCGGTAGAGCATGGTGCTAATAACGCCAGGGTCGCAGTTCGAAACCTGCTGAGAGCATTGTTTTAAAGAAATACATACATATTATACATATTATACATATTATACATATTATACATATACATACATGAGAGTATTTGTATAAAAGGATAAAGTATAAAGTATAAAGGA
>NW_001864834.1:0-864 GCF_000209125.1 Entamoeba dispar SAW760
TAAGGGGGCCGTCTCAAGAACGGCTATCGCAAGATGCGTGGGTTCGAACCCCACCGGATGCATTCTTTTAATTGTATCTTATATATATTGTCTTATTCTTATATATACTTTTAACTTTTTATTATCTATATATCTATTTCTCTATATATCTATTCCTTTCCTATATCTCTCATTTCTTATATCTCTATTATTACCTTAGGGGATGTAGCTCAATTGGTAGAGCTTTCGCTTCGCATGCGAAGGGCAAGGGGATCGATACCCCTCATCTCCATTATTATGTATCTATTTATCTATTTATCTATTCTATATATATTATTATTATTATGTTTATTATTATTATGTTTTTTATTATGTTTATTATTATTATGTTATTTATGTTTATTATATTCTTATATGTTTATATGTTCTTATTATTATGTATATTTCTATACCTTTATCTATTTTTATATCTATTCTATATGATTATATGACTATACTATGTTCTTGTCTTCTATACTTATACTACCTACACTTTAACTTATTAACTTATTACCTTATTAACTTATTCCCTTATTATCACTTTATCACTTTATCACTTTATCACTTTATCACTTTATCACTTTATTATTACTAGTCTATACTATATGTGTGTATCTTATAGTCTGACTTATACCTTTATAGTTTTATAGACTTCATTATTTCTGTATTTATATATCAAAGCATTCGTGCCCGAGTGGTCTAAGGGGGCCGATTTAAGCTCGGCTATCGGAAGATGCGTGGGTTCGAACCCCACCGGATGCATTCTTTTTATACACTTCACTTATATGTTTCTTTATATATATTATATTATATATATCTATATTCTTATTTCTATTATTATTAATA
>NW_001864833.1:0-918 GCF_000209125.1 Entamoeba dispar SAW760
GAGATAGATAGTATAGTCATATAAACATATAAACATATAAACATATAATAATATATAGATAATATAAATAGAAAGAAATATATATAATATAAACATAATATGTAAACAGATTATATGATAAAGTAGTTATAGTAAGCTCTCATAGCTCAGTCGGTAGAGCATGGTGCTAATAACGCCAGGGTCGCAGGTTCGAAACCTGCTGAGAGCATTGTTTTTAAAGAAATACATACATATTATACATATTATACATATTATACATATTATACATATACATACATGAGAGTATTTGTATAAAAGGAATAAAGTAATAAAGTAATAAAGGAATAAAGTATAAAAAGAATATAGTAATATAGTAATAAAGGAATAAAGTATAAAAGGAATAAAGTATAAAAGGAATAAAGTATAAAAGGAATAAAGTATAAAAGGAATATAGTAATAAAGGAATATAATAATAAAGGATATAAGTATAAGTATAAGTATAAGTCATGAATATAAAATAGAATATAGAATATAAAGGATATAATATATAATATATAAAGTAGAATATATACATATAATATATATAATAAATATAATAATATATAATATATAATATATAAGGGAAGTACATAAAAAGAATATAGTATAGATTAAATATAGATGAAGGGGGCTTAGCTCAGTGGCAGAGCAGCTGACTCCAGATCAGCCGGTCAGTGGTTCAATCCCTCTAGCCCTCACTTTTTATACATATAGTATCCATAAAGTATAGATAAAGTAAGATATAGTATATCTAGTGTATAAGTAGAGGATACATATAGTAAGATAGTAAGATAGTATGATAGTATGATAGTATGATAGTATGATAGTATGATAGTAAGATAATAAGAAAGTATGGCATCTATAGTCATATATAGAACAATAAATAGTCATATAAACACT
>NW_001864832.1:0-950 GCF_000209125.1 Entamoeba dispar SAW760
GTGCCGCCCCAGCCAACTCCCCGTCTATCTTTTTCAATCGCCTGTTTCAACCGAAGTTTTAATGTTTTTAAATTAATGGAAAATCCATTTTAACATTTAACGAAATGAGTGAAATAGTATTTCTAGTGGTGGTATTACACGTTTGACAAAGTCTCCCACCTAGCCTATACCAAAAAATCGATTTCACATGATAAATTAGAGTCAAGCTCAACAGGGTCTTCTTTCCCCGCCGTTCCAATCAAGCCCGTTCCCTTGACTGTGGTTTCACTAGATTGCAGATAGGGACAGTGGGAATCACGGTGATCCATTCATGCGCGTCACTAATTAGATGACGAGGCATTTGGCTACCTTAAGAGAGTCATAGTTACTCCCGCCGTTAACCCGCGCTTAAGTAAATTTCATTACCTTGACATTCAGAGCACTGGGCAGAAATCACATTCTGTAATGAACCTTTTAGATTTATCAGAATGCTATGTTTTTATTAAACAGTCGGATTCCCCTAACCTTTAAAGTTCTGATTCGATTTTAATCCTTTTACAAGGAAATCACCAGAGCTACTCTTTCTTGCTAACTTACAGAGCTATGTTGCCGACTTCCCTTACCTGCGTTATTCTATTTAACTAAAGATTTTGCTTCTTGGAGACCTGTTGCGGTTATTAGTACGAGCAAAAGAATTCTTTAATTAGCTTTATGCTAAGATTCCCTTTAATTTTTATGAAGACTGCAAAAATACCACAATTCAATCATATGTTGAATTTCTTACAAAGCCAATAAATTCCACTTCTCTGATTGATTCATTTCAGTGGAGTTTACTTTTGTTAAGAAGAAAAGAGAACTCTTCCGTAGATTTTCACACTCCATTTTAAAGTTCATGATATGTTACCATTTTATTCGATTTAATCTTATTTCTAAGATTTAATCATTAATTCTCTTGATTAAGAACTATTATC
>NW_001864831.1:0-966 GCF_000209125.1 Entamoeba dispar SAW760
TGCAGATAGGGACAGTGGGAATCACGGTGATCCATTCATGCGCGTCACTAATTAGATGACGAGGCATTTGGCTACCTTAAGAGAGTCATAGTTACTCCCGCCGTTAACCCGCGCTTAAGTAAATTTCATTACCTTGACATTCAGAGCACTGGGCAGAAATCACATTCTGTAATGAACCTTTTAGATTTATCAGAATGCTATGTTTTTATTAAACAGTCGGATTCCCCTAACCTTTAAAGTTCTGATTCGATTTTAATCCTTTTACAAGGAAATCACCAGAGCTACTCTTTCTTGCTAACTTACAGAGCTATGTTGCCGACTTCCCTTACCTGCGTTATTCTATTTAACTAAAGATTTTGCTTCTTGGAGACCTGTTGCGGTTATTAGTACGAGCAAAAGAATTCTTTAATTAGCTTTATGCTAAGATTCCCTTTAATTTTTATGAAGACTGCAAAAATACCACAATTCAATCATATGTTGAATTTCTTACAAAGCCAATAAATTCCACTTCTCTGATTGATTCATTTCAGTGGAGTTTACTTTTGTTAAGAAGAAAAGAGAACTCTTCCGTAGATTTTCACACTCCATTTTAAAGTTCATGATATGTTACCATTTTATTCGATTTAATCTTATTTCTAAGATTTAATCATTAATTCTCTTGATTAAGAACTATTAATCTTATTCCCTTTCAATCCTTATATTGACTATATGTCACTTATATATTTCTTAAGGATTTCCATCTGTAATTTAGGATCGATTCACCCTAATCCAAGTAATGTTGTTTAGGAACCTTTCTCCTCTTCAGTTCTAAGATGTTTTTTTCCTCTTCTTAGTATTTGCTACTACCACCAAGATCTGCACTAAGGACAGTTTCAATCTAAATTACTTTAAATCTTTACTACTTTTGTTGTCCTTACGCCATTTCGTTTCATTACTCGTTAAAATGTCTTCATTTTAACGGTCGAG
>NW_001864830.1:0-857 GCF_000209125.1 Entamoeba dispar SAW760
TATTTGATATTTATTACTTTTTATAGAAAATGATTTAATTATCAATAATTAATAAATTATGTTAGAATGAATTGTTAAAAATTATTTTATCTATACTGCGTCAAGAATTAATAATAACTATAACAATTACTAGTACACTAAAAGTTATTTGATATTTATTACTTTTTATAGAAAATGATTTAATTATCAATAATTAATAAATTATGTTAGAATGAATTGTTAAAAATTATTTTATCTATACTGCGTCAAGAATTAATAATAACTATAACAATTACTAGTACACTAAAAGTTATTTGATATTTATTACTTTTTATAGAAAATGATTTAATTATCAATAATTAATAAATTATGTTAGAATGAATTGTTAAAAATTATTTTATCTATACTGCGTCAAGAATTAATAATAACTATAACAATTACTAGTACACTAAAAGTTATTTGATATTTATTACTTTTTATAGAAAATGATTTAATTATCCATTTATTCATTAATCATTAAAATGAATTGTTAAAAATTATTTTATCTATACTGCGTCAAGAATTAATAATAACTATAACAATTACTAGTACACTAAAAGTTATTTGATATTTATTACTTTTTATAGAAAATGATTTAATTATCCATTTATTCATTAATCATTAAAATGAATTGTTAAAAATTATTTTATCTATACTGCGTCAAGAATTAATAATAACTATAACAATTACTAGTACACTAAAAGTTATTTGATATTTATTACTTTTTATAGAAAATGATTTAATTATCAATAATTAATAAATTATGTTAGAATGAATTTGTAAAAATTATTTTATCTATACTGCGTCAAGAATTTAATATACTATAACAATTACTAGTA
>NW_001864829.1:0-906 GCF_000209125.1 Entamoeba dispar SAW760
GGTCTCCAAGAAGCAAAATCTTTAGTTAAATAGAATAACGCAGGTAAGGGAAGTCGGCAACATAGCTCTGTAAGTTAGCAAGAAAGAGTAGCTCTGGTGATTTCCTTGTAAAAGGATTAAAATCGAATCAGAACTTTAAAGGTTAGGGGAATCCGACTGTTTAATAAAAACATAGCATTCTGATAAATCTAAAAGGTTCATTACAGAATGTGATTTCTGCCCAGTGCTCTGAATGTCAAGGTAATGAAATTTACTTAAGCGCGGGTTAACGGCGGGAGTAACTATGACTCTCTTAAGGTAGCCAAATGCCTCGTCATCTAATTAGTGACGCGCATGAATGGATCACCGTGATTCCCACTGTCCCTATCTGCAATCTAGTGAAACCACAGTCAAGGGAACGGGCTTGATTGGAACGGCGGGGAAAGAAGACCCTGTTGAGCTTGACTCTAATTTATCATGTGAAATCGATTTTTTGGTATAGGCTAGGTGGGAGACTTTGTCAAACGTGTAATACCACCACTAGAAATACTATTTCACTCATTTCGTTAAATGTTAAAATGGATTTTCCATTAATTTAAAAACATTAAAACTTCGGTTGAAACAGGCGATTGAAAAAGATAGACGGGGAGTTTGGCTGGGGCGGCACATCTGTTACAAGATAACGCAGGTGTCCAAAGATGAACTCAATGAGGACAGAAACCTCATGTAGAATATAAGGGTATAAGTTCATTTGATTATTGATTCCAGTACAATCAATAACTCTGAAATGATGGCCTAACGATCCCTAAGATTTTTAACTAGAAAAAATTTAAAACATATTAGATTTATCTGATGTGTGAGACCGTAAGGTGATTTCTAGTTAATCCTTTAATAATAAGGCTTGGGGTTCAGAAAAGTACCACAGGG
>NW_001864828.1:0-943 GCF_000209125.1 Entamoeba dispar SAW760
TGTATATATTATCTACTTCTTTATATGTTTATATGTTATTATGTTTATATGTTATTATGTTTTATATGTTATTATGTTATTATGTTATTATATATATGTTATTATGTTATTATGTTATTATATATATGTTTATGTTATCTACTTCTTTATATATGTTTATGTTTATGTTTATTCTTTCCCCTTTTTATATTTCTATTATTTATTTATATACTTTCACTTTCTTATATACTCCCTTTTTACTTTTTACTTCCTTCTTTAACTTGTAAGCTTCCTTAGCTCAGCTGGTAGCAGCGTTAGACTGAAGTTCTAAAGGTCGTTGGTTCGAACCCGACAGGAAGCATACGCTTTTTAGACTTTATATTACTTATTATATCCTAGATATATTAGATATACTACTTATACTACTTATACTATTTTTATTAATTTTTTTATCTTTATTATCTTTATTATCTTTATTATCTTTATTATCTTTATTATCTTTATTATCTTTACTACACCTTCCATCTTATCTTATGTATATAACTATATCACTATATTCCCTACCAACTTATTATTATATGTATATCTTATCATATGTATATATCACTATTCTTTAGTTACTTACTTATCTATATATATTTATATATAAACCTTTATCTATATCACTATCTATATCCTTTATCTATATATATATATATATATCTTTGTCTATATCACTTGATATATCATTATCTACTTTATTTATATCACTAACTATATCCTTTTGACCTTTTACTACTTTATAAACCTTTCTTAGTGTATCTATATACCTTTGACCTTTTACCAGTTTATAAAGGTTTCATGGTGTAGTTGGTTATCACATCATCTTGACGTGGTGAGGGTCCCCGGATCGAACCCGGGTGAAACCATTTTATACTTAAACTACTTCTTTAAACTTATTATATATATTTATTATGTATATCAT
>NW_001864827.1:0-860 GCF_000209125.1 Entamoeba dispar SAW760
GTATAATATGTATAATATGTATGTATTTCTTTAAAAACAATGCTCTCAGCAGGTTTCGAACCTGCGACCCTGGCGTTATTAGCACCATGCTCTACCGACTGAGCTATGAGAGCTTACTATAACTACTTTATCATATAATCTGTTTACATATTATGTTTATATTATATATATTTCTTTCTATTTATATTATCTATATATTATTATATGTTTATATGTTTATATGTTTATATGACTATACTATTCTATTCTTTAACTATTCCGACTAACTTATTCACTCTTTTATATAACCTTTTATAACTTAAACTTACTTCTTTATTTTTTTTATATGTTATATATATATATTTTATTTATTTTATATCTTATATCCTTTTATATCTTTTATATCACTTTCCAGTGTTTATATGACTATTTATTGTTCTATATATGACTATAGATGCCATACTTTCTTATTATCTTACTATCATACTATCATACTATCATACTATCATACTATCATACTATCTTACTATCTTACTATATGTATCCTCTACTTATACACTAGATATACTATATCTTACTTTATCTATACTTTATGGATACTATATGTATAAAAAGTGAGGGCTAGAGGGATTGAACCACTGACCGGCTGATCTGGAGTCAGCTGCTCTGCCACTGAGCTAAGCCCCCTTCATCTATATTTAATCTATACTATATTCTTTTTATGTACTTCCCTTATATATTATATATTATATATTATTATATTTATTATATATATTATATGTATATATTCTACTTTATATATTATATATTATATCCTTTATATTCTATATTCTATTTTATATTCATGACTTATACTTATACTTATACCTATATCCCTTTAT
>NW_001864826.1:0-662 GCF_000209125.1 Entamoeba dispar SAW760
CATTCATTCGATAGGTGAGTTGTTACACATTCCTTAGCGGTTTCCGACTTCCATGGCCACCGTCCTATTGTCAATATGAATGAATACCTTTTGTGGTACTCGTTATGTTTCTTTTTGGCACTTTATCTCGACGTTCGGTTCATCCCGCATCGCCAGTCCTGCTTACCAGACTTGGCCGATTCAAAGTATGTTTATATTTAAATTCCTGAAGTGTATTTAACACTGAGAATTCTTCTTTGTTTATTCATAGTTTGACAAGATGTTGAGTGAAAATACTCACCCATTACACCTAATCATTATCTTTACCAATCAATACTATTAATACTTTGACCTTCCTAAGGGAATATTCAGGTGGAACCAGCTACTAGATAGTTCGATGAGTCTTTCGCCCCTATACTCAAATATGACAAGTAATTTGCACGTTAACACTGCGTGAATCTTCCACCAAAGTTTCCTTCGGCTTCAATCCGTTCAAGTATAGTTCACCATCTTTCGGGGCCTAACATATTTACTTCTTCTATTGAAAGATACTATTGCTAAATGTATTTCTACACTCTCATAGTTTTTCGTTTTCTCTTCATGTTATAGCTTTCCTGCTATTCTCATTCGCATCCATGTTAGACTCCTTGGTCCGTGTTTCAAGACGGGTAGATAATTTACTT
>NW_001864825.1:0-456 GCF_000209125.1 Entamoeba dispar SAW760
ATAAAATAATTGTTTTGTAGATAAAGTATTGAAGGACGTATAGATGATTAGAGTCAATATTTTTTGTCACTGAGTCAATTTTATCATATCTCTGTAACAAGGTTGTTTTAATGAAAACTTATAAGGTAAAAAATGTTCTTGGAGGTAATCTGAAGACCTCATTTTTTAACAATTTTTTCATGATTATTTCATCATTTTATTTAACATAATTATGTATGAGAAATGAATTGTTTAGAATTCAATTCTGAACAACTTTTACCTTATAAATTTTTATACTTTCGTTGACATTTTTTGAGATATTAATATAAAAAAATAATGATTAATATTAAAAAGAAATACATAATGAAGATAAAATAAAATAAATAAATCATGAATAATAACTAATACAGATTAAGATAATTGTTAAACAGAATTTAATTTAAAGAATGAGATATAAAGATATTAAATAATTTTTTA
>NW_001864824.1:0-915 GCF_000209125.1 Entamoeba dispar SAW760
AATATCTCAAAAAATGTCAACGAAAGTATAAAAATTTATAAGGTAAAAGTTGTTCATAATTGAATTCTAAACAACTCTTTATTTAATGATGTTGTAATGATAAATTGAACGATTTTATTCATCTTTTTAACGTTTGAATTGAAATAGTTTAAATAATAAAATAATATAGTTTTTTAATAGAAAAGATTTTTTGAAAAATGTTGATTTAAAAATAAATAACTTATACTTCATAAAATCTTGATTTAAAAAATGTTATTTCTACAATGAATAACAAAAAATAATCTATAAATAGAACACTATTATTTTAATAATTATTAATATCTCAAATGTACTGCGTCAAGAATTAATAACAACTGCATTTTTTAAGTGCATGATGTAAGGTAATAGATACCTAGTACTTTTTATTAAAATCAAAAAAGTGCACCTTTTTTCAATAAAATTGTTGAACTTGTATCTCATCTACAACCTCACCATTTCTGATAAAACTTTATTTTTTGGAGGTTCCATATAAAGTTACTAGATACCTAGTACTTTTTATTAAAATCAGACGCATTTAACTTCTTTCGTCTAATTTAGACAGAAACATGTCAAAAATTATCTCAGATAGAAAGCGACCAGAATTAATAATTTTTATCTTTTTGTAGAGTGCATATTAATGTGATTAATACTTAGTACTTTTTATTAAAATTGACGACATTTAACTTCTTTCATTTGGTTTAGATAAAAATAGAATAAATTAATATCTCAAATACATGACGATCACAATTAATAATTTTTATCTTTTTGCAGAGTGCTTTTGAAGATAATTGATATATAGTACTTTATATTAAAATCATAAAAAGTGCACCTTTTTTCAACAAATTTGTTGAATTAATATCTCTGCTACAACCTCACCATTTCTGATAAAACTTTATT
>NW_001864823.1:0-973 GCF_000209125.1 Entamoeba dispar SAW760
CGCTCTACCGATTGATAAGAGGTGAAATTCTAGGATTCTGTCTTATAGATAGAAAAATGGATTTAAATCTCCTTATTTAGAGGAAGGAGAAGTCGTAACAAGGTTTCCGTAGGTGAACCTGCGGAAGGATCATTAAAAGAAAAGAAATAATCTTTTAAAATAAAACAAGAAATTTATAGAATAAGATAATCTACAAAGAAAATAATAAAAGTAAGAATAAAAGGAATTAGAATATAAGAAGAAAGAAAAAGTATAATAAAATATTACTTTGGATAGTTTAGTTTCCTGTGCGATGAAGAACGCAATGAATTGCGATAAGTGATAGGAACAATAAAATGTGAATATCCAAACTTTGAATGCTTGAAAGTATACTTATGAACTTCAAGGTATATATGATATTCAATATCCAAAATAAAAGAGTATATTAAAAGCAAATATTAGTAGAAGTGAGAAGTAGCTAGTGGGTAAAAGAGAGAAGAAGTAAAGAGCTTTAACCAGATATCTATAAGTGAGTTAATAAATAAAGATTTGAGTATCGTAAGAGGACTCCCTTAACTTAAGCATATCAATAAGGGAAGGAAGAAAAAATAACAATGATTTCTTAAGTAATGGCGAATGAAAAAGAAAAAGACCAAGTTGATAAAAATGGATAATTGTAAAAAGGTTAGAAGAATACAGCAATGTGTGAGGCTAGTCTTAAATTATTCAGAGTGTAACTAAAAGAAAAATTATATTTAAAAGAGATAATTTAGATTGAATTCAGAACGAATGCTGAGCCAGAGAGAGTGAAAGCCTCGTCAATTTAAATATATTTTGAAAAGAATATAGTTTAGAAAAGAGTAAATTTATTTGGAAGTATAAATCGAAAAGTGATAGTATTCATCAAAGTCTAAATATACAGGAAACTGATAGCAAAGAAGTACTGTGAAGAAACTTAAAGACTTTGGAAAAGAGTGAAAGAGCTGAAAGAGTA
>NW_001864822.1:0-656 GCF_000209125.1 Entamoeba dispar SAW760
AAAAATTTATAAGGTAAAAGTTGTTCAGAATTGAATTCTAAACAACTCTTTATTTAATGATGTTGTAATGATAAATTGAACGATTTTATTCATCTTTTTAACGTTTGAATTGAAATAGTTTAAATAATAAAATAATATAGTTTTTTAATAGAAAAGATTTTTTGAAAAATGTTGATTTAAAAATAAATAACTTATACTTCATAAAATCTTGATTTAAAAAATGTTATTTCTACAATGAATAACAAAAAATAATCTATAAATAGAACACTATTATTTTAATAATTATTAATATCTCAAATGTACTGCGTCAAGAATTAATAACAACTGCATTTTTTAAGTGCATGATGTAAGGTAATAGATACCTAGTACTTTTTATTAAAATCAAAAAAGTGCACCTTTTTTCAATAAAATTGTTGAACTTGTATCTCATCTACAACCTCACCATTTCTGATAAAACTTTATTTTTTGGAGGTTCCATATAAAGTTACTAGATACCTAGTACTTTTTATTAAAATCAGACGCATTTAACTTCTTTCGTCTAATTTAGACAGAAACATGTCAAAAATTATCTCAGATAGAAAGCGACCAGAATTAATAATTTTTATCTTTTTGTAGAGTGCATATTAATGTGATTAATACTTAGTACTTTTTATAAA
>NW_001864821.1:0-1048 GCF_000209125.1 Entamoeba dispar SAW760
AAAGAATATAGTTTAGAAAAGAGTAAATTTATTTGGAAGTATAAATCGAAAAGGTGATAGTATTCATCAAAGTCTAAATATTACAGGAAAACTGATAGCAAAGAAGTACTGTGAAGGAAAACTTAAAAGAACTTTGGAAAAAGAGTGAAAAGAGCTTGAAAGAGTAATATGTGAACGGATAATTTATAAGAAAAATAGTAGAATGTATTATAAATAAAAATATAAAAAGATTAGATATATAAGTAGTATATTTAATAAGATTGTATTGAAATTTGTAATATAGGAAATTATTAAGAGCAAGAGAATTATTTCATTTATAGTGATTATTAATAAACGAGAATATTAAGAGAAATCTTAGTATTTAATTGTGAATTAAAAGTAAAAATCCAATAATAATGGAATGATAAAAGCTATTTAAGGTAAGATTAATACATTTAATCCCGAGAATAGAAACTCTTGAAGAAGTAAATTATCTACCCGTCTTGAAACACGGACCAAGGAGTCTAACATGGATGCGAATGAGAATAGCAGGAAAGCTATAACATGAAGAGAAAACGAAAAACTATGAGAGTGTAGAAATACATTTAGCAATAGTATCTTTCAATAGAAGAAGTAAATATGTTAGGACCCGAAAGATGGTGAACTATACTTGAACGGATTGAAGCCGAAGGAAACTTTGGTGGAAGATTCACGCAGTGTTAACGTGCAAATTACTTGTCATATTTGAGTATAGGGGCGAAAGACTCATCGAACTATCTAGTAGCTGGTTCCACCTGAATATTCCCTTAGGAAGGTCAAAGTATTAATAGTATTGATTGGTAAAGATAATGATTAGGTGTAATGGGTGAGTATTTTCACTCAACATCTTGTCAAACTATGAATAAACAAAGAAGAATTCTCAGTGTTAAATACACTTCAGGAATTTAAATATAAACATACTTTGAATCGGCCAAGTCTGGTAAGCAGGACTGGCGATGCGGGATGAACCGAACGTCGAGATAAAGTGCCAAAAAGAAACATAACGAGTACCACAAAAGGTATCATCATA
>NW_001864820.1:0-875 GCF_000209125.1 Entamoeba dispar SAW760
TAAAAAGGGGAAAGAATAAACATAAACATAAACATATATAAAGAAGTAGATAACATAAACATATATATAATAACATAATAACATAATAACATATATATAATAACATAATAACATAATAACATATAAACATAATAACATATAAACATAATAACATATAAACATATAAAGAAGTAGATAATATATACATATATACATATATACAAATAAAGAAATAAACATATACATATATATATATATATAAACATATATAAAGGATAAGAATATAGTTATAGTTATAGTTATAGTTATAGGTATAGTTTTTGTTTTATATAAACATAGATGTATAAATATAAATATATATATAAATAAGAAATATATGATATATAAAGTGATGATATACATAATAAATATATATAATAAGTTTAAAGAAGTAGTTTAAGTATAAAATGGTTTCACCCGGGTTCGATCCGGGGACCCTCACCACGTCAAGATGATGTGATAACCAACTACACCATGAAACCTTTATAAACTGGTAAAAGGTCAAAGGTATATAGATACACTAAGAAAGGTTTATAAAGTAGTAAAAGGTCAAAAGGATATAGTTAGTGATATAAATAAAGTAGATAATGATATATCAAGTGATATAGACAAAGATATATATATATATATATAGATAAAGGATATAGATAGTGATATAGATAAAGGTTTATATATAAATATATATAGATAAGTAAGTAACTAAAGAATAGTGATATATACATATGATAAGATATACATATAATAATAAGTTGGTAGGGAATATAGTGATATAGTTATATACATAAGATAAGATGGAAGGTGTAGTAAAGATAATAAAGATAATAAAGATAATAAAGATATAAAGATAATAAGATATA
>NW_001864819.1:0-935 GCF_000209125.1 Entamoeba dispar SAW760
TCACGCAGTGTTAACGTGCAAATTACTTGTCATATTTGAGTATAGGGGCGAAAGACTCATCGAACTATCTAGTAGCTGGTTCCACCTGAATATTCCCTTAGGAAGGTCAAAGTATTAATAGTATTGATTGGTAAAGATAATGATTAGGTGTAATGGGTGAGTATTTTCACTCAACATCTTGTCAAACTATGAATAAACAAAGAAGAATTCTCAGTGTTAAATACACTTCAGGAATTTAAATATAAACATACTTTGAATCGGCCAAGTCTGGTAAGCAGGACTGGCGATGCGGGATGAACCGAACGTCGAGATAAAGTGCCAAAAAGAAACATAACGAGTACCACAAAAGGTATTCATTCATATTGACAATAGGACGGTGGCCATGGAAGTCGGAAACCGCTAAGGAATGTGTAACAACTCACCTATCGAATGAATGAGTCCTGAAAATGGATGGCATTATAATTTCTTAACTGATACTCGACCGTTAAAATGAAGACATTTTAACGAGTAAGGAAACGAAATGGCGTAAGGACAACAAAAGTAGTAAAGATTTAAAGTAATTTAGATTGAAACTGTCCTTAGTGCAGATCTTGGTGGTAGTAGCAAATACTAAGAAGAGGAAAAAAACATCTTAGAACTGAAGAGGAGAAAGGTTCCTAAACAACATTACTTGGATTAGGGTGAATCGATCCTAAATTACAGATGGAAATCCTTAAGAAATATATAAGTGACATATAGTCAATATAAGGATTGAAAGGGAATAAGATTAATAGTTCTTAATCAAGAGAATTAATGATTAAATCTTAGAAATAAGATTAAATCGAATAAAATGGTAACATATCATGAACTTTAAAATGGAGTGTGAAATCTACGGAGAGTTCTCTTTTCTTCTTACAAAGTAACTCCACTGAATGATCAATCAGAGAGTGGATTAT
>NW_001864818.1:0-790 GCF_000209125.1 Entamoeba dispar SAW760
TCAAAAAGCAACGTCGCTATGAGCGCTTGGCTGCCACAAGCCAGTTATCCCTGTGGTAACTTTTCTGACACCCCAAGCCTTATTATTAAAGGATTAACTAGAAATCACCTTACGGTCTCACACATCAGATAAATCTAATATGTTTTAAATTTTTTCTAGTTAAAAATCTTAGGGATCGTTAGGCCATCATTTCAGAGTTATTGATTGTACTGGAATCAATAATCAAATGAACTTATACCCTTATATTCTACATGAGGTTTCTGTCCTCATTGAGTTCATCTTTGGACACCTGCGTTATCTTGTAACAGATGTGCCGCCCCAGCCAAACTCCCCGTCTATCTTTTTCAATCGCCTGTTTCAACCGAAGTTTTAATGTTTTTAAATTAATGGAAAATCCATTTTAACATTTAACGAAATGAGTGAAATAGTATTTCTAGTGGTGGTATTACACGTTTGACAAAGTCTCCCACCTAGCCTATACCAAAAAATCGATTTCACATGATAAATTAGAGTCAAGCTCAACAGGGTCTTCTTTCCCCCGCCGTTCCAATCAAGCCCGTTCCCTTGACTGTGGTTTCACTAGATTGCAGATAGGGACAGTGGGAATCACGGTGATCCATTCATGCGCGTCACTAATTAGATGACGAGGCATTTGGCTACCTTAAGAGAGTCATAGTTACTCCCGCCGTTAACCCGCGCTTAAGTAAATTTCATTACCTTGACATTCAGAGCACTGGGCAGAAATCACATTCTGTAATGAACCTTTTAGATTTATCAGAATGCTATGTTT
>NW_001864817.1:0-762 GCF_000209125.1 Entamoeba dispar SAW760
CTGTATTAGTTATTTTTCATGATTTATTTATTTTATTTTATCTTCATTATGTATTTCTTTTTAATATTAATCATTATTTTTTTATATTAATATCTCAAAAAATGTCAACGAAAGTATAAAAATTTATAAGGTAAAAGTTGTTCAGAATTGAATTCTAAACAACTCTTTATTTAATGATGTTGTAATGATAAATTGAACGATTTTATTCATCTTTTTAACGTTTGAATTGAAATAGTTTAAATAATAAAATAATATAGTTTTTTAATAGAAAAGATTTTTTGAAAAATGTTGATTTAAAAATAAATAACTTATACTTCATAAAATCTTGATTTAAAAAATGTTATTTCTACAATGAATAACAAAAAATAATCTATAAATAGAACACTATTATTTTAATAATTATTAATATCTCAAATGTACTGCGTCAAGAATTAATAACAACTGCATTTTTTAAGTGCATGATGTAAGGTAATAGATACCTAGTACTTTTTATTAAAATCAAAAAAGTGCACCTTTTTTCAATAAAATTGTTGAACTTGTATCTCATCTACAACCTCACCATTTCTGATAAAACTTTATTTTTTGGAGGTTCCATATAAAGTTACTAGATACCTAGTACTTTTTATTAAAATCAGACGCATTTAACTTCTTTCGTCTAATTTAGACAGAAACATGTCAAAAATTATCTCAGATAGAAAGCGACCAGAATTAATAATTTTTATCTTTTTGTAGAGTGCATATTAATGTGATTAATACTTAGTA
>NW_001864816.1:0-854 GCF_000209125.1 Entamoeba dispar SAW760
AACACATATTATTGTCATATCATTTATTATTTATATTTGTTTTAATTTATCTTCTATATTAAATATATGATATTTTATGAAATACTCACTTTTATTAACTATTTGATGATTCATACAATGAACACTTCATTATTTTATATTCTTCTTTTGAATTTACTTATTTCATTTTTATTAAATATTAATTTCATTTTATTCTCTCTTGAAATAAGAATAAAGAATAAATAAATAATAAAAGAAAGAAGTAAGAGAAGAATAATAAAAAGAAAAAAGAAAGATAAATAAAAAGAAATAAGAGAAGTAAAAAAGAATAAAGATAAAAAGGGGGAGTAATAAAAGATAAATAAATAATAAGGATAACAAGTAATGGAATTTGGGCATAAAGAGAAGTGATTAACATAATGAGCTCAATAAACACTACTTCTGTCATAGAAATTTAATCATATTTAAAATTGAAGAAAAATAAATAAATAAATGAAAAAGAATTAAAAAAGAAAAAAGATAAAAAATAATAAGAAATAAGAAAGAATAGAAGTTGATTATTCTATTTTACATTACTCAGATGAAAATACAACTACTAAACTCTAAAGAATAAAAAGAAAGAAGAAGAAAAAGAAATAAGTTTATATTTGTATATTCTCATCTATGATTTTAAGAATAATTCATTATATCATTTATATTCATAATTATTATAACATTTAACAATAATTCATAATGAATTATATACAATAATCTTTTTACAAACATAAAACAATAAAGAATAATAGAAATAATTAATAATAAAGAAATTACTTTTATTTCATTTAATCAAATAAAAATAACATAAAATTAACAAGAGAAATTTATAGAAAAGAAAA
>NW_001864815.1:0-988 GCF_000209125.1 Entamoeba dispar SAW760
CCGTTCAGTATAGTTCACCATCTTTCGGGTCCTAACATATTTACTTCTTCTATTGAAGATACTATTGCTAAATGTATTTCTACACTCTCATAGTTTTTCGTTTTCTCTTCATGTTATAGCTTTCCTGCTATTCTCATTCGCATCCATGTTAGACTCCTTGGTCCGTGTTTCAAGACGGGTAGATAATTTACTTCTTCAAGAGTTTCTATTCTCGGGATTAAATGTATTAATCTTACCTTAAATAGCTTTTATCATTCCATTATTATTGGATTTTTACTTTTAATTCACAATTAAATACTAAGATTTCTCTTAATATTCTCGTTTATTAATAATCACTATAAATGAAATAATTCTCTTGCTCTTAATAATTTCCTATATTACAAATTTCAATACAATCTTATTAAATATACTACTTATATATCTAATCTTTTTATATTTTTATTTATAATACATTCTACTATTTTTCTTATAAATTATCCGTTCACATATTACTCTTTCAAGCTCTTTTCACTCTTTTTCCAAAGTTCTTTTAAGTTTTCCTTCACAGTACTTCTTTGCTATCAGTTTTCCTGTAATATTTAGACTTTGATGAATACTATCACCTTTTCGATTTATACTTCCAAATAAATTTACTCTTTTCTAAACTATATTCTTTTCAAAATATATTTAAATTGACGAGGCTTTCACTCTCTCTGGCTCAGCATTCGTTCTGAATTCAATCTAAATTATCTCTTTTAAATATAATTTTTCTTTTAGTTACACTCTGAATAATTTAAGACTAGCCTCACACATTGCTGTATTCTTCTAACCTTTTTACAATTATCCATTTTTATCAACTTGGTCTTTTTCTTTTTCATTCGCCATTACTTAAGAAATCATTGTTATTTTTTCTTCCTTCCCTTATTGATATGCTTAAGTTAAGGAGTCCTCTTACGATACTCAAATCTTTATTATACTCACTTATAGATATCTGGTAAAGCTCTTTACT
>NW_001864814.1:0-1010 GCF_000209125.1 Entamoeba dispar SAW760
AAAAGAATATAGTAATATAGTAATAAAGGAATAAAGTATAAAAGGAATAAAGTATAAAAGGAATAAAGTATAAAAGGAATAAAGTATAAAAGGAATATAGTAATAAAGGAATATAATAATAAAGGATATAAGTATAAGTATAAGTATAAGTCATGAATATAAAATAGAATATAGAATATAAAGGATATAATATATAATATATAAAGTAGAATATATACATATAATATATATAATAAATATAATAATATATAATATATAATATATAAGGGAAGTACATAAAAAGAATATAGTATAGATTAAATATAGATGAAGGGGGCTTAGCTCAGTGGCAGAGCAGCTGACTCCAGATCAGCCGGTCAGTGGTTCAATCCCTCTAGCCCTCACTTTTTATACATATAGTATCCATAAAGTATAGATAAAGTAAGATATAGTATATCTAGTGTATAAGTAGAGGATACATATAGTAAGATAGTAAGATAGTATGATAGTATGATAGTATGATAGTATGATAGTATGATAGTAAGATAATAAGAAAGTATGGCATCTATAGTCATATATAGAACAATAAATAGTCATATAAACACTGGAAAGTGATATAAAAGATATAAAAGGATATAAGATATAAAATAAATAAAATATATATATATAACATATAAAAAAAATAAAGAAGTAAGTTTAAGTTATAAAAGGTTATATAAAAGAGTGAATAAGTTAGTCGGAATAGTTAAAGAATAGAATAGTATAGTCATATAAACATATAAACATATAAACATATAATAATATATAGATAATATAAATAGAAAGAAATATATATAATATAAACATAATATGTAAACAGATTATATGATAAAGTAGTTATAGTAAGCTCTCATAGCTCAGTCGGTAGAGCATGGTGCTAATAACGCCAGGGTCGCAGGTTCGAAACCTGCTGAGAGCATGTTTTAAAGAAATACATACATATATACATATATACATATATACATATATACATATACATACATGAGAGTATT
>NW_001864813.1:0-872 GCF_000209125.1 Entamoeba dispar SAW760
ACTTTAACTTATTATCTTATATATCCTATTTATACTATTAACTACTACTATATTATATATTATATATTAAATATTATTCATATTTACTTATATATTATATATTATATATATTCACTTCTCTTTTTATATTTTATATCTTATATCTTATATCTTATATTTTATATCTTACTTCTGTTCTTATCTATACTACTTATACTATCTATACTGTGACTATCCTTTTAACTTATCTATTCCATATATACTTAGATACTTAGTTAACTTCTTTGACCAGTTACCCTCTACCTATTTATATCTTTTCTTGTTTATAATCTCCCATAATTTTTCTTTACTTACTTATTTATATTTTATATCATTAATCTTATTAAAAACTTAGTGATTGGATGAGTAACGCCCATCTGTAACCAAATTGTTTGGAATCATTATAAAAAAATAGAATTGATCCTATCATAATTATGAACATTTGAGACTACCCCATCCCATATCTTCGTACTTCATTACTTAATTTACGTAGGTAGATTTAGTGCGGAAGGTAACGAACAGGGTACAGCGTGAGGCCGGTTAACGGAGCAACGAAAACCTGTCTACGAATGATAGACCTGGGTTGAAAAGGATGTCAAGTTGATATGATTGATAGTATTGGAACTATTTCTTTTATTATTATATTATATTCTATTTCTTTTAGTTTTTTTATTTTATATTCTCTATCTATATATGTTTATATATTATTATATATTATATTCTTATCATTTATTATATCTATATTATCTATATTATTTATATTATTTATATTATTTATATTGTCTTTATTATATTTATTATCTTTATTGTCTTTATTGTCTTTATTGTCTTTATTGTCTTTATTGTCTTTATTG
>NW_001864812.1:0-934 GCF_000209125.1 Entamoeba dispar SAW760
TACCCCTCACCTCCATTATTATCTATTATTACCTTTTATTCTTTTATGTTATTTCTTATATATCTTATATTCTCTTTTATATACAGTAGTACTTCCTTATTCTTATTATATTAAAAATTTATGTATATATATATATATATTATTATGTTTATTCTTATTTTATATATGTGTATATGTATATATATATATATTTATGTACCTTATATATATCCATTTATTCTTTTATCTTTTATTAACTTATATCCTTATATTTTTATGTTTAAAACGACCGACTTTCCTTATATTTTTATGAATAAAACGACAATGGCAGGATTCGAACCTACGCTCCAAATGGAAACTCCTTAGCAGGGAGCCGCCTTAACCGCTCGGCCACATTGTCTTTGATTAATATTGCTATCTCTTATTATATATTTTTTTATAAATTTTATACTTATTATATCTTATTTATATATATATTCTATCTTTTTTTTTATATCTATTTTATATCTTCTATTCACTTATTCATATATATATATATTTATTTATATATTTATATATATATACAACTCTTACCTTCATATATTACACTTATTCATGTATATATATACAACTCTTACCTTCTTATAGAAGTCTTCAATAGTATAGCTGGTTAGTATCTTCGCCTGTCACGTGAAAGACCGGGGTTCGAATCCCCGTTGAAGAGTTCACTTTTTATACTATATATATGTATATATTCTTATTTATTAGTCACTTATACTATTAACTTTATCTATTCCTCTTATATATTATACTTATTATACTTATTATATATATTATATCTATTCTTACTCTATACCTTTATTATATTATTTATATTATATATATTATATATATTTATTATCCTATATTTTATATTCCACTTCTATCTATATATCTATCTCACTCTATACTACTACTGTACATCTCTACATCTCTA
>NW_001864811.1:0-907 GCF_000209125.1 Entamoeba dispar SAW760
GTACTGATCAGGCTCTGAGCATCTTTACTTCCGTGTTCGGATGGGAACGGGTGTATCCTACTTGATATGAACCTACCGTTATCCTACTTACTTATGACTATGACTATCATATATTTTCTTATATTATTATATTATTATATGACTATGTACTTTTATTATTATTCCTAGTCTGTTTATTTTATATCTTATCTTTCTTATGTCTTTTATATATCATATCTATATCTATATCTATATCATATCTAGATCATTTATATAACTTATATCATTTATATAACTTATATCATTTATATAACTTATAACATTTATATAACTTATAACATTTATATAACTTATATATCCCTTTTTTTATCTTCCCAGTATTTTATGAATGTTATAGGGCTTGTGGCGCAATGGAAACGCATCAGACTACGAATCTGGGGATTGCAGGTTCGATCCCTGCCAAGCTCGTCTTTTTATTGACTAGATTACTTTACTTTAATCCCTTTCAACTTCTATAACCTTTATATTCTATTATATATATATTTCTTTATTTATATATATATATATATTTCTTTATTTATTTATTTATATATATCTTTATTTATATATCTATGTATGTATTTATTTCTATATTCCTTTATTTCTATATTTCTATATTTCTATATTCCTTTATTCCTTTATTCCTTTATTTAAAAAAAAACTCTCTATATAAAAACAAAAAGGTAGATTACCTGACGTTCCCATCTGTGTGAACATAATGGTACTGATCAGGCTCTAAGCATCTTTACTTCCGTGTTCGGATGGGAACGGGTGTATCCTACTTGATATGAACCTACCGTTATCCTACTTACTTATGACTATGACTATCATATATTTTCTTATATTATTATATTATTATATGACTATGTACTTTTATTATTATTCCTAG
>NW_001864810.1:0-891 GCF_000209125.1 Entamoeba dispar SAW760
TTTTATACTTTTATACTTTTATACTTTTATACTTTTATACCTTTATACCTTTATACCTTTATACCTTTATACCTTTATACCTTTATACCTTTATAACTTATTCCTTTATTACCTTATTACCTTCTATGTATACTTTATCCACTTAGTGTTTACTTATTCTTATATATTATGTTTATATACTACCCACTATTCTGTATTATCCCTAGACTCTATGTATATCACTTAGTGCTTATATTCTACTTATATTCTACTATATACATCTATCTTTTTAACTTCTACACTATTCCTTGTACTTTTATACCTATATCACTATATCATTATATGTTTATATGTATATATGACTATATGACTATATGTTTATATGTTTATATGTATATATCACTATATACCTATATGTTTATATGACTATATGTTTATATGACTATATGTTTATATGTTTATATGTTTATATGTTTATATGTTTATATGACTATATGACTATATGTTTATATCACTATATCACTATATGTTTATATGACTATATGACTATATGACTATATCACTATATACTATGAACATATATGTGCTGTTATATCCTTTGTGATGGCTTTGTAGTTAAGTGGTAAAATACCCGCTTTGGGTGCGGGTGGCCCGGGTTCGATTCCCGGCGAAGCCCTTTTTACCACTATATCTCTATACTTTAACTACCTAGACTCTAATTTCTACTTATATTATGTTATATTATCTATTCTTATCTATTATTAACTATTCCTATTTATCTATTATATTTATTATATTTATTATTATTATTATTATATTTCTTATTATTATTATATATCTTATTATCTATACTTATGTATTATTACTTATTTATATCATAAGTATTTTATACTTTTATACTTTATACTTTAT
>NW_001864809.1:0-818 GCF_000209125.1 Entamoeba dispar SAW760
CTTCTTAAGGGACACATTTCAATTGTCCTATTTTAATTGTTAGTTATCTAATTTCGATTAGAACTCTTTTAACGTGGGAAAAAGAAAAAGGAAGCATTCAGCAATAACAGGTCTGTGATGCCCTTAGACATCTTGGGCCGCACGCGCGCTACAATGGAGTTACTAGAGAGCATTTTATCATTTACACCTTATTTATTAGGCTATGTCTAATAGGTAGGGATAGTAAGTGGTGTACCGAGATTGAAATAGTTAAGGAAAACTCAAAAGAACGTACATGACAGGGATAAATGATTGGAATTATTTGTTTTGAACGAGGAATTCCTTGTAATATCGAGTCATTAACTCGAGATGAATACGTCCCTGCCCTTTGTACACACCGCCCGTCGCTCCTACCGATTGAATAAAGAGGTGAAATTCTAGGATTCTGTCTTATAGATAGAAAAATGGATTTAAATCTCCTTATTTAGAGGAAGGAGAAGTCGTAACAAGGTTTCCGTAGGTGAACCTGCGGAAGGATCATTAAAAGAAAAGAAATAATCTTTTAAAATAAAACAAGAAATTTATAGAATAAGATAATCTACAAAGAAAATAATAAAAGTAAGAATAAAAGGAATTAGAATATAAGAAGAAAAGAAAAGTATAATAAAATATTACTTTGGATAGTTTAGTTTCCTGTGCGATGAAGAAACGCATGAATTGCGATAAGTGATAGGAAACATAAAATGTGAATATCCAAACTTTGAATGCTTGAAAGTATACTTATGAACTTCAAGGTATATATGATATTCAATATCCAAAATAAAGAGTATATAAAAGCA
>NW_001864808.1:0-718 GCF_000209125.1 Entamoeba dispar SAW760
GTAGTCTGATGCGTTTCCATTGCGCCACAAGCCCTATAACATTCATAAAATACTGGGAAGATAAAAAAAGGGATATATAAGTTATATAAATGTTATAAGTTATATAAATGTTATAAGTTATATAAATGATATAAGTTATATAAATGATATAAGTTATATAAATGATATAGATATGATATAGATATAGATATAGATATGATATATAAAAGACATAAGAAAGATAAGATATAAAATAAACAGACTAGGAATAATAATAAAAGTACATAGTCATATAATAATATAATAATATAAGAAAATATATGATAGTCATAGTCATAAGTAAGTAGGATAACGGTAGGTTCATATCAAGTAGGATACACCCGTTCCCATCCGAACACGGAAGTAAAGATGCTTAAAGCCTGATCAGTACCATTATGTTCACACAGATGGGAACGTCAGGTAATCTACCTTTTTGTTTTTATATAGAGAGTTTTTTTTTAAATAAAGGAATAAAGGAATAAAGGAATATAGAAATATAGAAATATAGAAATAAAGGAATATAGAAATAAATACATACATAGATATATAAATAAAGATATATATAAATAAATAAATAAAGAAATATATATATATATATAAATAAAGAAATATATATATAATAGAATATAAAGGTTATAGAAGTTGAAAGGGATTAAAGTAAAGTAATCTAGTCAATAAAAAGACGAGCTTGGCAGGGATC
>NW_001864807.1:0-684 GCF_000209125.1 Entamoeba dispar SAW760
CTTATGACTATGACTATCATATATTTTCTTATATTATTATATTATTATATGACTATGTACTTTTATTATTATTCCTAGTCTGTTTATTTTATATCTTATCTTTCTTATGTCTTTTATATATCATATCTATATCTATATCTATATCATATCTATATCATTTATATAACTTATATCATTTATATAACTTATATCATTTATATAACTTATAACATTTATATAACTTATAACATTTATATAACTTATATATCCCTTTTTTTATCTTCCCAGTATTTTATGAATGTTATAGGGCTTGTGGCGCAATGGAAACGCATCAGACTACGAATCTGGGGATTGCAGGTTCGATCCCTGCCAAGCTCGTCTTTTTATTGACTAGATTACTTTACTTTAATCCCTTTCAACTTCTATAACCTTTATATTCTATTATATATATATTTCTTTATTTATATATATATATATATTTCTTTATTTATTTATTTATATATATCTTTATTTATATATCTATGTATGTATTTATTTCTATATTCCTTTATTTCTATATTTCTATATTTCTATATTCCTTTATTCCTTTATTCCTTTATTTAAAAAAAAACTCTCTATATAAAAACAAAAAGGGAGATTACCTGACGTTCCCATCTGTGTGAACATAATGGTACTGATCAGGCTCTAAGCATCTTTACTTCCGTG
>NW_001864806.1:0-979 GCF_000209125.1 Entamoeba dispar SAW760
TGTTTTTATATAGAGAGTTTTTTTTTTAAATAAAGGAATAAAGGAATAAAGGAATATAGAAATATAGAAATATAGAAATAAAGGAATATAGAAATAAATACATACATAGATATATAAATAAAGATATATATAAATAAATAAATAAAGAAATATATATATATATATAAATAAAGAAATATATATATAATAGAATATAAAGGTTATAGAAGTTGAAAGGGATTAAAGTAAAGTAATCTAGTCAATAAAAAGACGAGCTTGGCAGGGATCGAACCTGCAATCCCCAGATTCGTAGTCTGATGCGTTTCCATTGCGCCACAAGCCCTATAACATTCATAAAATACTGGGAAGATAAAAAAAGGGATATATAAGTTATATAAATGTTATAAGTTATATAAATGTTATAAGTTATATAAATGATATAAGTTATATAAATGATATAAGTTATATAAATGATATAGATATGATATAGATATAGATATAGATATGATATATAAAAGACATAAGAAAGATAAGATATAAAATAAACAGACTAGGAATAATAATAAAAGTACATAGTCATATAATAATATAATAATATAAGAAAATATATGATAGTCATAGTCATAAGTAAGTAGGATAACGGTAGGTTCATATCAAGTAGGATACACCCGTTCCCATCCGAACACGGAAGTAAAGATGCTTAGAGCCTGATCAGTACCATTATGTTCACACAGATGGGAACGTCAGGTAATCTACCTTTTTGTTTTTATATAGAGAGTTTTTTTTTAAATAAAGGAATAAAGGAATAAAGGAATATAGAAATATAGAAATATAGAAATAAAGGAATATAGAAATAAATACATACATAGATATATAAATAAAGATATATATAAATAAATAAATAAAGAAATATATATATATATATAAATAAAGAAATATATATATAATAGAATATAAAGGTTATAGAAGTTGAAAGGGATTAAAGTAAAGTAATCTAGTC
>NW_001864805.1:0-924 GCF_000209125.1 Entamoeba dispar SAW760
TATCCATAAAGTATAGATAAAGTAAGATATAGTATATCTAGTGTATAAGTAGAGGATACATATAGTAGGATAGTAAGATAGTATGATAGTATGATAGTATGATAGTATGATAGTATGATAGTAAGATAATAAGAAAGTATGGCATCTATAGTCATATATAGAACAATAAATAGTCATATAAACACTGGAAAGTGATATAAAAGATATAAAAGGATATAAGATATAAAATAAATAAAATATATATATATAACATATAAAAAAAATAAAGAAGTAAGTTTAAGTTATAAAAGGTTATATAAAAGAGTGAATAAGTTAGTCGGAATAGTTAAAGAATAGAATAGTATAGTCATATAAACATATAAACATATAAACATATAATAATATATAGATAATATAAATAGAAAGAAATATATATAATATAAACATAATATGTAAACAGATTATATGATAAAGTAGTTATAGTAAGCTCTCATAGCTCAGTCGGTAGAGCATGGTGCTAATAACGCCAGGGTCGCAGGTTCGAAACCTGCTGAGAGCATTGTTTTTAAAGAAATACATACATATTATACATATTATACATATTATACATATTATACATATACATACATGAGAGTATTTGTATAAAAGGAATAAAGTAATAAAGTAATAAAGGAATAAAGTATAAAAAGAATATAGTAATATAGTAATAAAGGAATAAAGTATAAAAGGAATAAAGTATAAAAGGAATAAAGTATAAAAGGAATAAAGTATAAAAGGAATATAGTAATAAAGGAATATAATAATAAAGGATATAAGTATAAGTATAAGTATAAGTCATGAATATAAAATAGAATATAGAATATAAAGGATATAATATATAATATATAAAGTAGAATATATACATATAATATATATAATAAATATAATAATATATAATATATAATA
>NW_001864804.1:0-947 GCF_000209125.1 Entamoeba dispar SAW760
GTGTTCAGAATGAAATTCTAAACAACTCTTTATTTAATGATGTTGTAATGATAAATTGAACGATTTTATTCATCTTTTTAACGTTTGAATTGAAATAGTTTAAATAATAAAATAATATAGTTTTTTAATAGAAAAGATTTTTTGAAAAATGTTGATTTAAAAATAAATAACTTATACTTCATAAAATCTTGATTTAAAAAATGTTATTTCTACAATGAATAACAAAAAATAATCTATAAATAGAACACTATTATTTTAATAATTATTAATATCTCAAATGTACTGCGTCAAGAATTAATAACAACTGCATTTTTTAAGTGCATGATGTAAGGTAATAGATACCTAGTACTTTTTATTAAAATCAAAAAAGTGCACCTTTTTTCAATAAAATTGTTGAACTTGTATCTCATCTACAACCTCACCATTTCTGATAAAACTTTATTTTTTGGAGGTTCCATATAAAGTTACTAGATACCTAGTACTTTTTATTAAAATCAGACGCATTTAACTTCTTTCGTCTAATTTAGACAGAAACATGTCAAAAATTATCTCAGATAGAAAGCGACCAGAATTAATAATTTTTATCTTTTTGTAGAGTGCATATTAATGTGATTAATACTTAGTACTTTTTATTAAAATTGACGACATTTAACTTCTTTCATTTGGTTTAGATAAAAATAGAATAAATTAATATCTCAAATACATGACGATCACAATTAATAATTTTTATCTTTTTGCAGAGTGCTTTTGAAGATAATTGATATATAGTACTTTATATTAAAATCATAAAAAGTGCACCTTTTTTCAACAAATTTGTTGAATTAATATCTCTGCTACAACCTCACCATTTCTGATAAAACTTTATTTTTTGGAGGATCCACAGAACGATATTGGATACCTAGTACTTTTTATTAAAATCAAAAAAAGTGCACCTTTTTCCAATAAAA
>NW_001864803.1:0-952 GCF_000209125.1 Entamoeba dispar SAW760
TCTACCGCTAAGCTAAACCGCCATCACGAGGTATAAAAAGGGGAATAAAAAATCAAGGAAGAAATACATAAGGATAATACATAAGGATGGGCAAAAGGGATAAAGTCTAAGTCTAAGTCTATAATATAAAAAAGATAGATATAATATAAGTACATATAGTGATATAATAATATAGTCATATAGTCATATAGTCATATAATAATATAATAATATAGAGAATAGAGATAGTCAAGTCATATATAAAATATATAAAGATAACATGTAAGATAGAAGTAAAGAAATAGAAGTAATGTAGAGAAGAATAATATAAGTGAAGGAGGTATGGAGTGTATCTAGTATAGACAATAAAGACAATAAAGACAATAAAGACAATAAAGACAATAAAGACAATAAAGACAATAAAGACAATAAAGATAATAAATATAATAAAGACAATATAAATAATATAAATAATATAAATAATATAGATAATATAGATATAATAAATGATAAGAATATAATATATAATAATATATAAACATATATAGATAGAGAATATAAAATAAAAAAACTAAAAGAAATAGAATATAATATAATAATAAAAGAAATAGTTCCAATACTATCAATCATATCAACTTGACATCCTTTTCAACCCAGGTCTATCATTCGTAGACAGGTTTTCGTTGCTCCGTTAACCGGCCTCACGCTGTACCCTGTTCGTTACCTTCCGCACTAAATCTACCTACGTAAATTAAGTAATGAAGTACGAAGATATGGGATGGGGTAGTCTCAAATGTTCATAATTATGATAGGATCAATTCTATTTTTTTATAATGATTCCAAACAATTTGGTTACAGATGGGCGTTACTCATCCAATCACTAAGTTTTTAATAAGATTAATGATATAAAATATAAATAAGTAAGTAAAGAAAAATTATGGGAGATTATAAACAAGAAAAGATATAAATAGGT
>NW_001864802.1:0-711 GCF_000209125.1 Entamoeba dispar SAW760
TACTTACTTATGACTATGACTATCATATATTTTCTTATATTATTATATTATTATATGACTATGTACTTTTATTATTATTCCTAGTCTGTTTATTTTATATCTTATCTTTCTTATGTCTTTTATATATCATATCTATATCTATATCTATATCATATCTATATCATTTATATAACTTATATCATTTATATAACTTATATCATTTATATAACTTATAACATTTATATAACTTATAACATTTATATAACTTATATATCCCTTTTTTTATCTTCCCAGTATTTTATGAATGTTATAGGGCTTGTGGCGCAATGGAAACGCATCAGACTACGAATCTGGGGATTGCAGGTTCGATCCCTGCCAAGCTCGTCTTTTTATTGACTAGATTACTTTACTTTAATCCCTTTCAACTTCTATAACCTTTATATTCTATTATATATATATTTCTTTATTTATATATATATATATATTTCTTTATTTATTTATTTATATATATCTTTATTTATATATCTATGTATGTATTTATTTCTATATTCCTTTATTTCTATATTTCTATATTTCTATATTCCTTTATTCCTTTATTCCTTTATTTAAAAAAAAACTCTCTATATAAAAGCAAAAAGGTAGATTACCTGACGTTCCCATCTGTGTGAACATAATGGTACTGATCAGGCTCTAAGCATCTTTACTTCCGTGTTCGGATGGGAACGGGTGTAT
>NW_001864801.1:0-800 GCF_000209125.1 Entamoeba dispar SAW760
GTTAATAAAAGATAAAAGAATAAATGGATATATATAAGGTACATAAATATATATATATATACATATACACATATATAAAATAAGAATAAACATAATAATATATATATATATATACATAAATTTTTAATATAATAAGAATAAGGAAGTACTACTGTATATAAAAGAGAATATAAGATATATAAGAAATAACATAAAAGAATAAAAGGTAATAATAGATAATAATGGAGGTGAGGGGTATCGATCCCCTTGCCCCTCGCATGCAAAGCGAGTGCTCTACCATCTGAGCTACACCCCCATTAACAATAAAGGGGAGGGGGAAAGTAGGAGTAGTAAGAGTAGTAGGTATAGTAGGTATAGTAAGAGTAGTAAGAGTAGTAGGTATAGTAAGAGGAATAAGAGATGTAAGAGATGTAAGAGATGTAAGAGATGTAAGAGATGTAAGAAATGTAAGAAATGTAAGAGATGTAAGAGATGTAACAGTAGTAAGTATAAGAAGTGAGAATAGATATAATAGATAAGAAGTGGAATAATAAAAATAATAAGGATAATAAATATATATAATATATATAATATAAATAATATAATAAAGGTATAGAGTAAGAATAGATATAATATATATAATAAGTATAATAAGTATAATATATAAGAGGAATAGATAAAGTTAATAGTATAAGTGACTAATAAATAAGAATATATACATATATATAGTATAAAAAGTGAACTCTTCAACGGGGATTCGAACCCCGGTCTTTCACGTGACACGCGAAGATACTAACCAGCTATACTATTGAAGACTTCTA
>NW_001864800.1:0-1030 GCF_000209125.1 Entamoeba dispar SAW760
AATGATAAAATGCTCTCTAGTAACTCCATTGTAGCGCGCGTGCGGCCCAAGATGTCTAAGGGCATCACAGACCTGTTATTGCTGAATGCTTCCTTTTTCTTTTTCCCACGTTAAAAGAGTTCTAATCGAAATTAGATAACTAACAATTAAAATAGGACAATTGAAATGTGTCCCTTTAAGAAGTGGTACTTACGCACCTGTTCTTGCGAACATTTCTGTCTTATAGGCAGAAAACTAATTAATAGGTTTCAGTCTCGTTCGTTACCGGAATTAACCTGACAAATCACTCCACCAACTAAGAACGGCCATGCACCACTACCCAATAAATCATGAAAGAACTCTTAATCTGTCATTCCTTCTACTGTTCGGTCTTGGTAAGTTTTCCCGTGTTGAGTCAAATTAAGCCGCAGGCTCCACTCCTGGTGTGCCCTTCCGTCAATTCCTTTAAGTTTCAGCCTTGTGACCATACTCCCCCTGAAGTCCATAAACTCAAGATTTCTCTTTAAGTTCTGAACAAGGTAGTATTGATATACTTGGATTTAGAAACAATGTTTCTTCATCTTTGTACATCTGAATTTCATCCAATCCTTGGTTGACATCGTTTATAGTTAGGACTACGACGGTATCTGATCGTCTTCGATCCCCTAACTTTCGTTCTTGATTAATGGACCCAGTTGAGTGAAATGCTTTCGCTCTCGTGCATCTTATAGCGATCATGGATTTTCACCTCTCCCGTTATTTTCTGAATCACCCCAATTGTTCCTTTTAATCCTTCTCTCGAAATGTCTAATTGACATCTCCTCAGCATTGTCCCATGCTTGAATATTCATTAACATAATGTTTTGCTTTAAACACCTTATTTTATTCAAAGTAATGACAACTCAATTACTTGAATTGTCTCCTTCTTTGATTTTAATTTAACATTTCTAGAAACTTCACTTAATGTAAAGTCTTCAAATGTATAAAATCACATTTTAATTCAACTACGAGCGTTTAATCACAGCAACTTTAATATACACTATTGGAGCTG
>NW_001864799.1:0-829 GCF_000209125.1 Entamoeba dispar SAW760
ATGATTGTTAAATTATTTTATCTATACTGCGTCAAGAATTAATAATAACTATAACAATTACTAGTACACTAAAAGTTATTTGATATTTATTACTTTTTATAGAAAATGATTTAATTATCAATAATTAATAAATTATGTTAGAATGAATTGTTAAAAATTATTTTATCTATACTGCGTCAAGAATTAATAATAACTATAACAATTACTAGTACACTAAAAGTTATTTGATATTTATTACTTTTTATAGAAAATGATTTAATTATCAATAATTAATAAATTATGTTAGAATGAATTGTTAAAAATTATTTTATCTATACTGCGTCAAGAATTAATAATAACTATAACAATTACTAGTACACTAAAAGTTATTTGATATTTATTACTTTTTATAGAAAATGATTTAATTATCCATTTATTCATTAATCATTAAAATGAATTGTTAAAAATTATTTTATCTATACTGCGTCAAGAATTAATAATAACTATAACAATTACTAGTACACTAAAAGTTATTTGATATTTATTACTTTTTATAGAAAATGATTTAATTATCCATTTATTCAATTAGTAAAGTTAAAGACTATTTTAAATTAAAAAACTATATTATTTTATTATTTAAACTATTTCAATTCAAACATTAAAAAAATAAATAAAAAATCGTTCAATTAATCATTATAATATCATTAAATAAAAAGTTGTTTAGAATTCAATTCTGAACAACTTTTACCTTATAAATTTTTATACTTTCGTTGACATTTTTTGAGATATTAATAACTAATTGATAATATTAATAACCATAAAATAAAATATGACAAAAATTCTGTTAAAA
>NW_001864798.1:0-818 GCF_000209125.1 Entamoeba dispar SAW760
TATATAATATATAAAGTAGAATATATACATATAATATATATAATAAATATAATAATATATAATATATAATATATAAAGGGAAGTACATAAAAAGAATATAGTATAGATTAAATATAGATGAAGGGGGCTTAGCTCAGTGGCAGAGCAGCTGACTCCAGATCAGCCGGTCAGTGGTTCAATCCCTCTAGCCCTCACTTTTTATACATATAGTATCCATAAAGTATAGATAAAGTAAGATATAGTATATCTAGTGTATAAGTAGAGGATACATATAGTAAGATAGTAAGATAGTATGATAGTATGATAGTATGATAGTATGATAGTATGATAGTAAGATAATAAGAAAGTATGGCATCTATAGTCATATATAGAACAATAAATAGTCATATAAACACTGGAAAGTGATATAAAAGATATAAAAGGATATAAGATATAAAATAAATAAAATATATATATATAACATATAAAAAAAATAAAGAAGTAAGTTTAAGTTATAAAAGGTTATATAAAAGAGTGAATAAGTTAGTCGGAATAGTTAAAGAATAGAATAGTATAGTCATATAAACATATAAACATATAAACATATAATAATATATAGATAATATAAATAGAAAGAAATATATATAATATAAACATAATATGTAAACAGATTATATGATAAAGTAGTTATAGTAAGCTCTCATAGCTCAGTCGGTAGAGCATGGTGCTAATAACGCCAGGGTCGCAGGTTCGAAACCTGCTGAGAGCATTGTTTTTAAAGAAATACATACATATTATACATATTATACATATTATACATATTATACATATACATACAT
>NW_001864797.1:0-850 GCF_000209125.1 Entamoeba dispar SAW760
GAATTCGTTTATTATTTCATTTTATTATTACATCTTATAATGATTCTTTTATTCAACCAATTTGTGTTGAACTTCTTAAAATGATATCAAATATTCCTGAAACACTTTTTACAAAATTAGATTATTTAATTGATGCCCCTTTAATTTCTCTAATATCTACTCTTCTCCTCAATCATATTCCTCCTCAACAATTTTGTGGTGTTGATAAAATTACAATAACATCAAATCAATATATACTTCATTGTGCTGCACGTGTATTTGAAAATAATCAAACAATACCAATTGAATTAAATGAATTAGATATAATAAATGAATTAGAACAATGTAATATGGGATTAATTGATATGATGATTTATTGTCCTCAATTATTATTTACAACAAGAATTAAAACATCAGAAATATTTGAACAATTATTAAAGAAATCAAGTTATATCTATCATGGATATTCAAATATTGGTATAATTGTACAATGTTGTGTTAGATTATTTCCAAAAGAGTCAATAACTATTATAACAAATTATTTATCAAATGTAGATTTCAATTATCAAATGAGTGAAACACTTGGATGGAGTTTTGAATATTCAATCCAATATTTTATTCATCCAAGTTATTTACAATTACCATTAATGAATGAAACTGAAAAATGTGTAATAATTATAAACACACTTCTTTCATCTAATCAATTTATTGAACCATATAAAACAACTTTAGAAGACAATACATTATTCCTTTATTAGCATCTAGGAATACTGGTTGTATTTGCATATTATTATGTTAATCATTTTATGGATGATTTAATTGATTACTTTCCAATGATATGAAACATTTTGGATGATACTAATCAATGATT
>NW_001864796.1:0-944 GCF_000209125.1 Entamoeba dispar SAW760
GTTATTATTAATTCTTGACGCAGTATAGATAAAATAATTTTTAACAATTCATTTTAATGATTAATGAATAAATGGATAATTAAATCATTTTCTATAAAAAGTAATAAATATCAAATAACTTTTAGTGTACTAGTAATTGTTATAGTTATTATTAATTCTTGACGCAGTATAGATAAAATAATTTTTAACAATTCATTCTAACATAATTTATTAATTATTGATAATTAAATCATTTTCTATAAAAAGTAATAAATATCAAATAACTTTTAGTGTACTAGTAATTGTTATAGTTATTATTAATTCTTGACGCAGTATAGATAAAATAATTTTTAACAATTCATTCTAACATAATTTATTAATTATTGATAATTAAATCATTTTCTATAAAAAGTAATAAATATCAAATAACTTTTAGTGTACTAGTAATTGTTATAGTTATTATTAATTCTTGACGCAGTATAGATAAAATAATTTTTAACAATTCATTTTAATGATTAATGAATAAATGGATAATTAAATCATTTTCTATAAAAAGTAATAAATATCAAATAACTTTTAGTGTACTAGTAATTGTTATAGTTATTATTAATTCTTGACGCAGTATAGATAAAATAATTTTTAACAATTCATTTTAATGATTAATGAATAAATGGATAATTAAATCATTTTCTATAAAAAGTAATAAATATCAAATAACTTTTAGTGTACTAGTAATTGTTATAGTTATTATTAATTCTTGACGCAGTATAGATAAAATAATTTTTAACAATTCATTCTAACATAATTTATTAATTATTGATAATTAAATCATTTTCTATAAAAGTAATAAATATCAAATAACTTTTAGTGTACTAGTAATTGTTATAGTTATTATTAATTCTTGACGCAGTATAGATAAATATTTTACATTCATCTACATAATTTATATATGATAATAAATCATT
>NW_001864795.1:0-678 GCF_000209125.1 Entamoeba dispar SAW760
AAATCATGAATAATAACTTATACAGATTAAGATAATTGTTAAACAGAATTTAATTTAAAGAATGAGATATAAAGATATTAAATAATTTTTTAATAGTCTTTAATAAAAATAATCATTCATATCTCAAAAAATGTCAACGAAAGTATAAAAATTTATAAGGTAAAAGTTGTTCAGATATTAATTTTAAACAAGTGATTTATTAATAAAAATTTATAAAAAATGATACTTCTATCATGATTTTTTTGAGACACAAAAAATGACTTATCTTAAATATACATCGTTTTTCATATAATATAAAATAATAATTATAATACTGATATATCAAATAAAATAATTGTTTTGTAGATAAAGTATTGAAGGACGTATAGATGAGTAGAGTCAATATTTTTTGTCACTGAGTCAATTTTATCATATCTCTGTAACAAGGTTGTTTTAATGAAAACTTATAAGGTAAAAAATGTTCTTGGAGGTAATCTGAAGACCTCATTTTTTAACAATTTTTTCATGATTATTTCATCATTTTATTTAACATAATTATGTATGAGAAATGAATTGTTTAGAATTCAATTCTGAACAACTTTTACCTTATAAATTTTTATACTTTCGTTGACATTTTTTTGAGATATGAATGATTATTTTTATTAAAGACTATTAAAAAATTATTTAATATCTTTATAT
>NW_001864794.1:0-342 GCF_000209125.1 Entamoeba dispar SAW760
AAATATTTTAGAGAGAAACACCTTTTATTGTTATTTAAAGAAAATAAATTAACAATAAACATTTCTTCAAATCAATAATAAACAAAAGACACATGAATGAAACTAAACAATTTTATGGACAATTCATTTCAAATAAACCAATGAATTCACAAGACAATTTGAAAACAGTAAGAGAGAAATTAAAAGATTTCTGGTTCTCAACAATTTCTATCAAAAGAAGGAGATTTAATTGATATAAATGATAAAGAGTGCTTTACTGTAGAAGATATAATTGATTCATCAAAAATAATAAATATCAAAAAAAAAAACAGTAGATAAAAAAGGAATAAAAATAAAATTAAA
>NW_001864793.1:0-968 GCF_000209125.1 Entamoeba dispar SAW760
AAGATAAATTCAAATCATTCTTGATTTTTTGTTTTTAAATTTTTGAAAATTCTATGGAAGTAATTTTCTTCATTTTCGAATTTGGAAAATTTTATGACATATTATGTTCTATTTTTAAAGTAAACTATTTTCAAAAAATTTTGTTAATTATTCAAAAATTCTATTTTTAAAAGAAAGAATTCCCATTTTCAGAGTAAATTTTCTTATTTTTAGAAGAAATATCTTTAGAATTTTTACTTTTAGAAAATACATTAAAGTATCAGTAAAATATAATAAATAATATTTTAATAATTTTTAATATCAAATAAAATAACTAGTATAAAAGAGGGTATTAAAAGACTTAATAATATTTAAATTTAAAATGTCAAAAAATTGGGTATAAACCCAATAAAGGACAGATGAGAAAAGAAGAAATAAATCTTCTGTTGAAGAATTTCGAATTAAATAATTCGAAAATTCAAAATAGTTTTGGGTCTCAAAAAACCCACGAGAAACAAAACTATTTTGAGTAGTATTTAATTATGTTAAGCATTCTTAAAATAAATTATAAACATATTTACAGCTTCATTAAATAAAACCATAAACATACATTACCATAAAAGCATTAAGAGAATAAGGATGATTAATAATAATTAATGCTACTATATAATGAGAGGAATAATAAAGAGAGAATATAGCATTTACGTTTGTTTAAATAATAAATTATGAGAGAATAGCACAGTTTGTCAATAAAATAATAAATAAAATAAGTATTCATAATATTTAGGGAGAATAATATAAGAGATAAACAGAATAAGTAATCTCATAGAAGAGATTAATTAAAGAAATAAGAAATGATTATTAAAAGATTTAATATAATCATAATAGATATATGTTGTTAAGAATGAAAGATTTAAAGAAATAATATAAGACTGAAAAAAGAAATTGTACTTGATCTACTATATAAAGTATTAGATGACAGAACAGAT
>NW_001864792.1:0-942 GCF_000209125.1 Entamoeba dispar SAW760
TAGATAGTGATATATATATATACATACATACATAAGTGGTGATAAAAGTAGAATATAGTAGAATATATAACATAATATAAGATAGAAATATATATAGAAAGAGATAATAGTTAGAATATAAACATAGATAAAGTTCATAAGTTTAATATAATGGTATAAAGGTATAGTTATATACATAAAAAGTGGTCCCACCCAGATTCGAACTGGGGTCCTAAGAACCAAAATCTTATATGCTGCCCCTACACCATGGAACCGTTATGAATAGATGGGTAGGTGTAAGTAGTAAGTAGTAAAAGGATGTAAGAAGTAATAAGTAAGAAGTAATAAGTAAGAAGTAATAAGTAATAAGTAAGAAATGGAAGTAATGTAAGAAGTAATAAGTAAATAGTAATAAGTAGGAAATAGTAATAGTAAGAAGTGTATAGTAGATGTATAATAAAGTAATAAAAAGATATAAAGGTAAAAAGATGATAAATAATAACATAATAAATAGGGAAGATAATAAATATATATAAGCTAAGTGTAAAGATAGAAATAGGTAATAATAATATAAGGCGGCTTAGCTCAGTGGCAGAGCGTCTCTCTCGTAAAGAGAAGGTCATGGGTCCGATCCCCATAGTCGCCTTCTAGGTATTTTTTAAAGGGAATAAACATATATAAAAGGAATAAACATATATAAAAGGAATAAACATATAGACAGAGAGTGATAAAGAAGAATATATAGATAGATAATATATATATAATATATATAAATAATATATAGATACATAATATATATAATATATAGATACATAATATATATATATAATATATAGATAGTGATATATATATATACATACATACATAAGTGGTGATAAAGTAGATATAGTAGATATATACATATATAGATAGAATATATATAGAAGAGATATAGTAGAATATAACATAGATAAGTCATAGTTA
>NW_001864791.1:0-956 GCF_000209125.1 Entamoeba dispar SAW760
GCACGTCGCTATGAGCGCTTGGCTGCCACAAGCCAGTTATCCCTGTGGTAACTTTTCTGACACCCCAAGCCTTATTATTAAAGGATTAACTAGAAATCACCTTACGGTCTCACACATCAGATAAATCTAATATGTTTTAAATTTTTTCTAGTTAAAAATCTTAGGGATCGTTAGGCCATCATTTCAGAGTTATTGATTGTACTGGAATCAATAATCAAATGAACTTATACCCTTATATTCTACATGAGGTTTCTGTCCTCATTGAGTTCATCTTTGGACACCTGCGTTATCTTGTAACAGATGTGCCGCCCCAGCCAAACTCCCCGTCTATCTTTTTCAATCGCCTGTTTCAACCGAAGTTTTAATGTTTTTAAATTAATGGAAAATCCATTTTAACATTTAACGAAATGAGTGAAATAGTATTTCTAGTGGTGGTATTACACGTTTGACAAAGTCTCCCACCTAGCCTATACCAAAAAATCGATTTCACATGATAAATTAGAGTCAAGCTCAACAGGGTCTTCTTTCCCCGCCGTTCCAATCAAGCCCGTTCCCTTGACTGTGGTTTCACTAGATTGCAGATAGGGACAGTGGGAATCACGGTGATCCATTCATGCGCGTCACTAATTAGATGACGAGGCATTTGGCTACCTTAAGAGAGTCATAGTTACTCCCGCCGTTAACCCGCGCTTAAGTAAATTTCATTACCTTGACATTCAGAGCACTGGGCAGAAATCACATTCTGTAATGAACCTTTTAGATTTATCAGAATGCTATGTTTTTATTAAACAGTCGGATTCCCCTAACCTTTAAAGTTCTGATTCGATTTTAATCCTTTTACAAGGAAATCACCAGAGCTACTCTTTCTTGCTAACTTACAGAGCTATGTTGCCGACTTCCCTTACCTGCGTTATTCTATTTAACTAAAGATTTTGCTTCTTGGAGACCTGTTGCGG
>NW_001864790.1:0-979 GCF_000209125.1 Entamoeba dispar SAW760
AAACGCAAGAAAAGAAGAACAAGAGAAACAACACAATATTTAAATTTCACAATCAAATATCAAATTTATATCACTTGGAGATGGAATAATAACAAATAAAAAAGAAATAGAAATAGGAGAAGGAGAAGAAATTGAAGTAAATAAAGAAATCAGAGAATTAATATGTATGGAAATGAAAATAAAGAAAAAAAGAAAATACAAATAAGTAGTAAAGAAGAAAATGAAAAATATTCAATTAGAACAAACCCAAATATCATTACAATTGAAGGAGGATATGCATGTGAATTTGAAATATTCACTACAATCAAATGTACTACTAAAATTAAAGAACAAATAATGATAATTAGTAAAACACTTAATAAAACACAAGAAGAAATAATTAAAAGTATTTCAATTAAAGGAGAAACACAAATATCAACACGACTTGATCCCGATGAAATAAAAGAAAAAAATAAAATAGGAGAAGGATCATTTGGAATTGTATATATCGGAGAATTTAGAGGGAATCAAGTAGCAATTAAGAAAATGAAACAAATTGATAAAGATGAAAATAAAATGAAAGAATTTGAGAAAGAAGTAATGATGTTAGATAAATTTAGAAGTGAATATATTATTCAATTTTATGGAGCAGTATTTATTCCTAATAAAATATGTATGATAACAGAATATGCAAAATATGGATCAATACAAGATTTAATTAATAAAAGAACAAACACAGAAATACCAAATAAAATAAGAATTAAATTCATGCTAGATGGAGCAAAAGGAATTTCATATCTTCATTCAAATGGAATACTACATCGAGATATTAAACCAGATAATTTTCTTGTTGTATCAATTGATGATAATATTGGAGTTAATTGTAAATTAACAGATTTTGGAAGTTCAAGAAACATTAATATGATGATGACAAATATGACATTCACAAAAGGGATAGGAACACCAAAATACATGGCACCAGAAATACTAAATCGAGAAC
>NW_001864789.1:0-706 GCF_000209125.1 Entamoeba dispar SAW760
TTGAGATATTAATATAAAAAAATAATGATTAATATTAAAAGAAATACATAATGAAGATAAAATAAAATAAATAAATCATGAATAATAACTAATACAGATTAAGATAATTGTTAAACAGAATTTAATTTAAAGAATGAGATATAAAGATATTAAATAATTTTTTAATAGTCTTTAATAAAAATAATCATTCATATCTCAAAAAATGTCAACGAAAGTATAAAAATTTATAAGGTAAAAGTTGTTCAGATATTAATTTTAAACAAGTGATTTATTAATAAAAATTTATAAAAAATGATACTTCTATCATGATTTTTTTGAGACACAAAAAATGACTTATCTTAAATATACATCGTTTTTCATATAATATAAAATAATAATTATAATACTGATATATCAAATAAAATAATTGTTTTGTAGATAAAGTATTGAAGGACGTATAGATGAGTAGAGTCAATATTTTTTGTCACTGAGTCAATTTTATCATATCTCTGTAACAAGGTTGTTTTAATGAAAACTTATAAGGTAAAAAATGTTCTTGGAGGTAATCTGAAGACCTCATTTTTTAACAATTTTTTCATGATTATTTCATCATTTTATTTAACATAATTATGTATGAGAAATGAATTGTTTAGAATTCAATTCTGAACAACTTTTACCTTATAAATTTTTATACTTTCGTTGACATTTTTTGAGATATGAATGATTA
>NW_001864788.1:0-779 GCF_000209125.1 Entamoeba dispar SAW760
TCTTTATATTCAATTCCATAATATCAATAGTATTTTATTATATCTTTTATGTTGATAATAATTATATCTTTTATCATTATTTCTTATATAATTATTACCTTGTTCTTTTATCATTCTTAATGATTATATATTGATTAATCAATTTATTACTACTGGAATTCCTTTTACTCCTTTTAGTTTGTTAATTTATCTTATTTTTATAGAGAGTTCTATTCATTTCAAGTTTGTTAGTAAATGCAAAATTACTTTTTATCAGACTATTGTTATATCATTTATTATTCTTATTTGTTTTATTTTATATTCTATATTAAATATCTAGTCTTTTATGAAATATTCAATTTTATTAATTATTTCTTGATTTAATACTATGAATACTTCATTATTTTATATTCTTATTTTGATTCTACTTATTTCATTTTGATTAAATATTATTTTCATTTTATTCTATTTTATTTTATTCTCCATTTCTTCATCATTCATTATATTTTATTTTATATTTTAATTTATCACATTCAATTCATTTATTAAATCATGTTATCCATTTGTACAATGTTATTTAATAATATATGTTTAATTATTGATATTTTATCATTATAAATACTATATTATTTTAATTTATTATTTTATGTAATTAATACTTTCTTAATTAATCAAATGTACTATTTTCTTACATTAATTTTAATTAATTATAATCATTTCATTTTATATTAATATTCATCATTATTCTACTTGTTAATTTCATATCATTCATTTAATTTTCAAATTATTTTATTAAATGA
>NW_001864787.1:0-877 GCF_000209125.1 Entamoeba dispar SAW760
TATATTTTTTTATAAATTTTATACTTATTATATCTTATTTATATATATATTCTATCTTTTTTTTTATATCTATTTTATATCTTCTATTCACTTATTCATATATATATATATTTATTTATATATTTATATATATATACAACTCTTACCTTCATATATTACACTTATTCATGTATATATATACAACTCTTACCTTCTTATAGAAGTCTTCAATAGTATAGCTGGTTAGTATCTTCGCCTGTCACGTGAAAGACCGGGGTTCGAATCCCCGTTGAAGAGTTCACTTTTTATACTATATATATGTATATATTCTTATTTATTAGTCACTTATACTATTAACTTTATCTATTCCTCTTATATATTATACTTATTATACTTATTATATATATTATATCTATTCTTACTCTATACCTTTATTATATTATTTATATTATATATATTATATATATTTATTATCCTTATTATTTTTATTATTCCACTTCTTATCTATTATATCTATTCTCACTTCTTATACTTACTACTGTTACATCTCTTACATCTCTTACATTTCTTACATTTCTTACATCTCTTACATCTCTTACATCTCTTACATCTCTTACATCTCTTATTCCTCTTACTATACCTACTACTCTTACTACTCTTACTATACCTACTATACCTACTACTCTTACTACTCCTACTTTCCCCCTCCCCTTTATTGTTAATGGGGGTGTAGCTCAGATGGTAGAGCACTCGCTTTGCATGCGAGGGGCAAGGGGATCGATACCCCTCACCTCCATTATTATCTATTATTACCTTTTATTCTTTTATGTTATTTCTTATATATCTTATATTCTCTTTTATATACAGTAGTACTTCCTTATTCTTATATATTAAAAAT
>NW_001864786.1:0-994 GCF_000209125.1 Entamoeba dispar SAW760
TATTATTAAGTCTTTTTAATACCCTCTTTTATACTAGTTATTTTATTTGATATTAAAAATTATTAAAATATTATTTATTATATTTTACTGATACTTTAATGTATTTTCTAAAAGTAAAAATTCTAAAGATATTTCTTCTAAAAATAAGAAAATTTACTCTGAAAATGGGAATTCTTTCTTTTAAAAATAGAATTTTTGAATAATTAACAAAATTTTTTGAAAATAGTTTACTTTAAAAATAGAACATAATATGTCATAAAATTTTCCAAATTCGAAAATGAAGAAAATTACTTCCATAGAATTTTCAAAAATTTAAAAACAAAAAATTCAAGAATGATTTGAATTTATCTTATTTCTAAAAATAGAATAACAAAAAATTCATTAAAAATAGAAATTGTTATTAACTCAATTTTTATAACATTTTATAACAATAAATTACATGTACCAAAATATATAATAATATAATATTTCATACCACAAATAAATTACGTTCAAAATTATATAAAATATTTTTCAAGTGTTATATTAGTTAAAAAATCAATAAATAATTAAATATCTATATTTCTTTAAAAAGTAATAAATATCAAACACATTATAGTTTATTACTCATAACTATAATTATTATTAATTATGATAGTTATGTATTTGAGATATTAACTTTTTTATCTAAACTAGATGAAAGAAGTTAAATGTCGTCAATTTTAATAAAAAGTACTAAGTATTAATCACATTAATATGCACTCTACAAAAAGATAAAAATTATTAATTCTGGTCGCTTTCTATCTGAGATAATTTTTGACATGTTTCTGTCTAAATTAGATGAAAGAAGTTAAATGTCGTCAATTTTAATAAAAAGTACTAAGTATTAATCACATTAATATGCACTCTACAAAAAGATAAAAATTATTAATTCTGGTCGCTTTCTATCTGAGATAATTTTTGACATGTTTCTGTCTAAATAGACGAAGAAGTTAATGCGTCTGATTTAAAAAAG
>NW_001864785.1:0-984 GCF_000209125.1 Entamoeba dispar SAW760
TATACTGCGTCAAGAATTAATAATAACTATAACAATTACTAGTACACTAAAAGTTCTTTGATATTTATTACTTTTTATAGAAAATGATTTAATTATCCATTTATTCATTAATCATTAAAATGAATTGTTAAAAATTATTTTATCTATACTGCGTCAAGAATTAATAATAACTATAACAATTACTAGTACACTAAAAGTTATTTGATATTTATTACTTTTTATAGAAAATGATTTAATTATCCATTTATTCATTAATCATTAAAATGAATTGTTAAAAATTATTTTATCTATACTGCGTCAAGAATTAATAATAACTATAACAATTACTAGTACACTAAAAGTTATTTGATATTTATTACTTTTTATAGAAAATGATTTAATTATCAATAATTAATAAATTATGTTAGAATGAATTGTTAAAAATTATTTTATCTATACTGCGTCAAGAATTAATAATAACTATAACAATTACTAGTACACTAAAAGTTATTTGATATTTATTACTTTTTATAGAAAATGATTTAATTATCAATAATTAATAAATTATGTTAGAATGAATTGTTAAAAATTATTTTATCTATACTGCGTCAAGAATTAATAATAACTATAACAATTACTAGTACACTAAAAGTTATTTGATATTTATTACTTTTTATAGAAAATGATTTAATTATCCATTTATTCATTAATCATTAAAATGAATTGTTAAAAATTATTTTATCTATACTGCGTCAAGAATTAATAATAACTATAACAATTACTAGTACACTAAAAGTTATTTGATATTTATTACTTTTTATAGAAAATGATTTAATTATCCATTTATTCATTAATCATTAAAATGAATTGTTAAAAATTATTTTATCTATACTGCGTCAAGAATTAATTATAACTATAACAATTACTAGTACACTAAAAGTTATTTGATATTTATTACTTTTTATAGAAAATGATTTAATTTTATCATAATTATAAATTATGTTA
>NW_001864784.1:0-866 GCF_000209125.1 Entamoeba dispar SAW760
GTGAAAATGGAATTATGTATCAATGTGAAGCAGTTTCAATTGTAATTGTTTCTGCTCTTTTTATTCTTGCAATTTTTTTCTAATTTTACTTTCTTTAATTGAGAGTTTTTTTAAGAGTATTTTTTAATCTCTTATTTCATTAGAATGGTTATAATAAAAATGTTGTAATGTGTTAACATGAAAATTATGAATAATATTTATAAATTAGATATAAAGAATTTGAATAAAAGTTTATATTAATTAGATAAGAGAGAATTTATACTGTCTAAATAATAACAATATTATCTATAAATTTACTAATATATAACCCAAGAATTAAAAAAGATTCATTTTATAAAATAATAATAGATTTTCAATAGTGTCATAAATAGTTAATAAAAACACATCCTATTTAATGTTTTATTCATGAAATTCATAGTACCTATAACTAGGATTTATTTTTTAAATTAAACAACAATTGTTAATCATTTTAATTTAATGGTACAAATTCACTATAATATTAAATGTTCTGTTTTAACTACTTTTTATTTCTATTACTTCAATTTAATGATAATAATGAGTATTTATTTTTTGTTATCACTATTATTTAAGATTGTTTATTCTCAAAAACAATGTCACATGTTTAACTTTATATTAGGTTTACTTGTTAATTATCTTTTAATTATTTATTTCATTGGATTATTTTTAAGTTTATGTTAATGAAAATTTATTATGTTGTCAGTTATACTTGAATATAAACATATAAAATTTAATTAACAATAACATTCTTTTAATTAAATTATCAAAATATATCATTTAACATTCATTTTCGTTATAATTTTTCATTTTTGAATCTATTCGTTTTTTTGTTCTTTCTTAAATATCTC
>NW_001864783.1:0-967 GCF_000209125.1 Entamoeba dispar SAW760
AAAAGTGCACTTTTTATGATTTATAAAAAAGTACTAGGTATCCAATATCGTTCTGTGATCCTCCAAAAAATAAAGTTTTATCAGAAATGGTGAGGTTGTAGCAGAGATATTAATTCAACAATTTTATTGAAAAAAGGTGCACTTTTTTGATTTTAATAAAAAGTACTAGGTATCCAATATCGTTCTGTGGATCCTCCAAAAAATAAAGTTTTATCAGAAATGGTGAGGTTGTAGCAGAGATATTAATTCAACAAATTTGTTGAAAAAAGGTGCACTTTTTTGATTTTAATAAAAAGTACTAGGTATCCAATATCGTTCTGTGGATCCTCCAAAAAATAAAGTTTTATCAGAAATGGTGAGGTTGTAGCAGAGATATTAATTCAACAATTTTATTGAAAAAAGGTGCACTTTTTATGATTTTAATATAAAGTACTAGGTATCCAATATCGTTCTGTGGATCCTCCAAAAAATAAAGTTTTATCAGAAATGGTGAGGTTGTAGCAGAGATATTAATTCAACAAATTTGTTGAAAAAAGGTGCACTTTTTTGATTTTAATATAAAGTACTAGGTATCCAATATCGTTCTGTGGATCCTCCAAAAAATAAAGTTTTATCAGAAATGGTGAGGTTGTAGCAGAGATATTAATTCAACAATTTTATTGAAAAAAGGTGCACTTTTTTGATTTTAATAAAAAGTACTAGGTATCCAATATCGTTCTGTGGATCCTCCAAAAAATAAAGTTTTATCAGAAATGGTGAGGTTGTAGCAGAGATATTAATTCAACAAATTTGTTGAAAAAAGGTGCACTTTTTATGATTTTAATATAAAGTACTATATATCAATTATCTTCAAAAGCACTCTGCAAAAAGATAAAAATTATTAATTGTGATCGTCATGTATTTGAGATATTAATTTATTCTATTTTTATCTAAACCAAATGAAAGAAGTTAAATGTCGTCAATTTAA
>NW_001864782.1:0-353 GCF_000209125.1 Entamoeba dispar SAW760
AGATGAGATACAAGTTCAACAATTTTATTGAAAAAAGGTGCACTTTTTTGATTTTAATAAAAAGTACTAGGTATCCAATATCGTTCTGTGGATCCTCCAAAAAATAAAGTTTTATCAGAAATGGTGAGGTTGTAGCAGAGATATTAATTCAACAATTTTATTGAAAAAAGGTGCACTTTTTATGATTTTAATAAAAAGTACTAGGTATCCAATATCGTTCTGTGGATCCTCCAAAAAATAAAGTTTTATCAGAAATGGTGAGGTTGTAGCAGAGATATTAATTCAACAATTTTATTGAAAAAAGGTGCACTTTTTTGATTTTAATAAAAAGACTAGGTATCCAATATCGTCTG
>NW_001864781.1:0-951 GCF_000209125.1 Entamoeba dispar SAW760
GGGAAGGAAGAAAAAATAACAATGATTTCTTAAGTAATGGCGAATGAAAAAGAAAAAGACCAAGTTGATAAAAATGGATAATTGTAAAAAGGTTAGAAGAATACAGCAATGTGTGAGGCTAGTCTTAAATTATTCAGAGTGTAACTAAAAGAAAAATTATATTTAAAAGAGATAATTTAGATTGAATTCAGAACGAATGCTGAGCCAGAGAGAGTGAAAGCCTCGTCAATTTAAATATATTTTGAAAAGAATATAGTTTAGAAAAGAGTAAATTTATTTGGAAGTATAAATCGAAAAGGTGATAGTATTCATCAAAGTCTAAATATTACAGGAAAACTGATAGCAAAGAAGTACTGTGAAGGAAAACTTAAAAGAACTTTGGAAAAAGAGTGAAAAGAGCTTGAAAGAGTAATATGTGAACGGATAATTTATAAGAAAAATAGTAGAATGTATTATAAATAAAAATATAAAAAGATTAGATATATAAGTAGTATATTTAATAAGATTGTATTGAAATTTGTAATATAGGAAATTATTAAGAGCAAGAGAATTATTTCATTTATAGTGATTATTAATAAACGAGAATATTAAGAGAAATCTTAGTATTTAATTGTGAATTAAAAGTAAAAATCCAATAATAATGGAATGATAAAAGCTATTTAAGGTAAGATTAATACATTTAATCCCGAGAATAGAAACTCTTGAAGAAGTAAATTATCTACCCGTCTTGAAACACGGACCAAGGAGTCTAACATGGATGCGAATGAGAATAGCAGGAAAGCTATAACATGAAGAGAAAACGAAAAACTATGAGAGTGTAGAAATACATTTAGCAATAGTATCTTTCAATAGAAGAAGTAATATGTTAGGACCCGAAAGATGGTGAACTATACTTGAACGGATTGAAGCCGAAGGAAACTTTGGTGGAAGATCACGCAGTGTTAACGTGCA
>NW_001864780.1:0-864 GCF_000209125.1 Entamoeba dispar SAW760
AAACCTTGTTACGACTTCTCCTTCCTCTAAATAAGGAGATTTAAATCCATTTTTCTATCTATAAGACAGAATCCTAGAATTTCACCTCTTTATTCAATCGGTAGGAGCGACGGGCGGTGTGTACAAAGGGCAGGGACGTATTCATCTCGAGTTAATGACTCGATATTACAAGGAATTCCTCGTTCAAAACAAATAATTCCAATCATTTATCCCTGTCATGTACGTTCTTTTGAGTTTTCCTTAACTATTTCAATCTCGGTACACCACTTACTATCCCTACCTATTAGACATAGCCTAATAAATAAGGTGTAAATGATAAAATGCTCTCTAGTAACTCCATTGTAGCGCGCGTGCGGCCCAAGATGTCTAAGGGCATCACAGACCTGTTATTGCTGAATGCTTCCTTTTTCTTTTTCCCACGTTAAAAGAGTTCTAATCGAAATTAGATAACTAACAATTAAAATAGGACAATTGAAATGTGTCCCTTTAAGAAGTGGTACTTACGCACCTGTTCTTGCGAACATTTCTGTCTTATAGGCAGAAAACTAATTAATAGGTTTCAGTCTCGTTCGTTACCGGAATTAACCTGACAAATCACTCCACCAACTAAGAACGGCCATGCACCACTACCCAATAAATCATGAAAGAACTCTTAATCTGTCATTCCTTCTACTGTTCGGTCTTGGTAAGTTTTCCCGTGTTGAGTCAAATTAAGCCGCAGGCTCCACTCCTGGTGTGCCCTTCCGTCAATTCCTTTAAGTTTCAGCCTTGTGACCATACTCCCCCTGAAGTCCATAAACTCAAGATTTCTCTTAAAGTTCTGAACAAGGTAGTATTGATATACTTGGATTTAGAAACAATGTT
>NW_001864779.1:0-766 GCF_000209125.1 Entamoeba dispar SAW760
TAAATAATAAAATAATAAAATAAGAACATAAATAATAGAAGTTATACACATAGGAACACTAAGAGATTTATATAACATAAATAATAAGCATACATACATACTCTACAAACACATATAGTCATATAGTCAAATAGTAATATAGTCAAATAGTAATATAGGAATATAGTAATATAGTCAAATAGGAATATAGTCATATAGTCAAATAGTAATATAGTAATATAGTGAAATAGGAATATAAACATATAAGATAATAAGGATATAGTATAGGATAGGTGTATAGTTGATAATAAGTAGTAGAAATAAGTAATATACATATAAGAAACATAGAGAGTATAAAGTTGGATAGGTATAGTTATAGGTATAGTTATAGTTATAGATATGGATGATAAAAAGGCGCCTCATGCAGGGCTCGAACCTGCGACCCTCAGCTTAGAAGGCTGATGCTCTTCCGACTGAGCTAACAAGGCCAATCGGTTATAGTAGAAATAGGTAAGGGATGATGATATTGAACACACTCATAATAACATAATAACATAATAACATAAGAACATAAGAACATAATAAAATAAGAACATAATAACATAATAACATAATAGGATAATAAAATAAGAACATAATAGCATGGATAATAAAATAAGAACATAATAACATAATAAAATAATAACATAATAAAATAATAACATAATAAAATAATAAAATAATAAAATAAGAACATAAATAATAGAAGTTATACACATAGGAACACTAAGAGATTTATATAACATAA
>NW_001864778.1:0-974 GCF_000209125.1 Entamoeba dispar SAW760
ATCTTATATTCTCTTTTTATACAGTAGTACTTCCTTATTCTTATTATATTAAAAATTTATGTATATATATATATATATTATTATGTTTATTCTTATTTTATATATGTGTATATGTATATATATATATATTTATGTACCTTATATATATCCATTTATTCTTTTATCTTTTATTAACTTATATCCTTATATTTTTATGTTTAAAACGACCGACTTTCCTTATATTTTTATGAATAAAACGACAATGGCAGGATTCGAACCTACGCTCCAAATGGAAACTCCTTAGCAGGGAGCCGCCTTAACCGCTCGGCCACATTGTCTTTGATTAATATTGCTATCTCTTATTATATATTTTTTTATAAATTTTATACTTATTATATCTTATTTATATATATATTCTATCTTTTTTTTTATATCTATTTTATATCTTCTATTCACTTATTCATATATATATATATTTATTTATATATTTATATATATATACAACTCTTACCTTCATATATTACACTTATTCATGTATATATATACAACTCTTACCTTCTTATAGAAGTCTTCAATAGTATAGCTGGTTAGTATCTTCGCCTGTCACGTGAAAGACCGGGGTTCGAATCCCCGTTGAAGAGTTCACTTTTTATACTATATATATGTATATATTCTTATTTATTAGTCACTTATACTATTAACTTTATCTATTCCTCTTATATATTATACTTATTATACTTATTATATATATTATATCTATTCTTACTCTATACCTTTATTATATTATTTATATTATATATATTATATATATTTATTATCCTTATTATTTTTATTATTCCACTTCTTATCTATTATATCTATTCTCACTTCTTATACTTACTACTGTTACATCTCTTACATCTCTTACATTTCTTACATTTCTTACATCTCTTACATCTCTTACATCTCTACATCTCTTACATCTCTATCCTCTTACTATACTACTACTCTTACTA
>NW_001864777.1:0-632 GCF_000209125.1 Entamoeba dispar SAW760
ATGGTACTGATCAGGCTCTAAGCATCTTTACTTCCGTGTTCGGATGGGAACGGGTGTATCCTACTTGATATGAACCTACCGTTATCCTACTTACTTATGACTATGACTATCATATATTTTCTTATATTATTATATTATTATATGACTATGTACTTTTATTATTATTCCTAGTCTGTTTATTTTATATCTTATCTTTCTTATGTCTTTTATATATCATATCTATATCTATATCTATATCATATCTATATCATTTATATAACTTATATCATTTATATAACTTATATCATTTATATAACTTATAACATTTATATAACTTATAACATTTATATAACTTATATATCCCTTTTTTTATCTTCCCAGTATTTTATGAATGTTATAGGGCTTGTGGCGCAATGGAAACGCATCAGACTACGAATCTGGGGATTGCAGGTTCGATCCCTGCCAAGCTCGTCTTTTTATTGACTAGATTACTTTACTTTAATCCCTTTCAACTTCTATAACCTTTATATTCTATTATATATATATTTCTTTATTTATATATACATATATATTTCTTTATTTATTTATTTATATATATCTTTATTTATATATCTATGTATGTATTTATTTCTATATTCCTTTATTTCTATATT
>NW_001864776.1:0-812 GCF_000209125.1 Entamoeba dispar SAW760
GTAAAGGTCAAGGTATATAGATACACTAAGAAAGGTTTATAAAGTAGTAAAAGGTCAAAAGGATATAGTTAGTGATATAAATAAAGTAGATAATGATATATCAAGTGATATAGACAAAGATATATATATATATATATAGATAAAGGATATAGATAGTGATATAGATAAAGGTTTATATATAAATATATATAGATAAGTAAGTAACTAAAGAATAGTGATATATACATATGATAAGATATACATATAATAATAAGTTGGTAGGGAATATAGTGATATAGTTATATACATAAGATAAGATGGAAGGTGTAGTAAAGATAATAAAGATAATAAAGATAATAAAGATAATAAAGATAATAAAGATAATAAAGATAAAAAAATTAATAAAAATAGTATAAGTAGTATAAGTAGTATATCTAATATATCTAGGATATAATAAGTAATATAAAGTCTAAAAAGCGTATGCTTCCTGTCGGGTTCGAACCAACGACCTTTAGAACTTCAGTCTAACGCTGCTACCAGCTGAGCTAAGGAAGCTTACAAGTTAAAGAAGGAAGTAAAAAGTAAAAAGGGAGTATATAAGAAAGTGAAAGTATATAAATAAATAATAGAAATATAAAAAGGGGAAAGAATAAACATAAACATAAACATATATAAAGAAGTAGATAACATAAACATATATATAATAACATAATAACATAATAACATATATATAATAACATAATAACATAATAACATATAAACATAATAACATATAAACATAATAACATATAAACATATAAAGAAGTAGATAATATATACATATATACATATAT
>NW_001864775.1:0-479 GCF_000209125.1 Entamoeba dispar SAW760
TTGTTAAACAGAATTTAATTTAAAGAATGAGATATAAAGATATTAAATAATTTTTTAATAGTCTTTAATAAAAATAATCATTCATATCTCAAAAAATGTCAACGAAAGTATAAAAATTTATAAGGTAAAAGTTGTTCAGATATTAATTTTAAACAAGTGATTTATTAATAAAAATTTATAAAAAATGATACTTCTATCATGATTTTTTTGAGACACAAAAAATGACTTATCTTAAATATACATCGTTTTTCATATAATATAAAATAATAATTATAATACTGATATATCAAATAAAATAATTGTTTTGTAGATAAAGTATTGAAGGACGTATAGATGAGTAGAGTCAATATTTTTTGTCACTGAGTCAATTTTATCATATCTCTGTAACAAGGTTGTTTTAATGAAAACTTATAAGGTAAAAAATGTTCTTGGAGGTAATCAGAAGACCTCATTTTTTAACAATTTTTTCATGATTATTT
>NW_001864774.1:0-748 GCF_000209125.1 Entamoeba dispar SAW760
GTAATTTGCACGTTAACACTGCGTGAATCTTGCACCAAAGTTTCCTTCGGCTTCAATCCGTTCAAGTATAGTTCACCATCTTTCGGGTCCTAACATATTTACTTCTTCTATTGAAAGATACTATTGCTAAATGTATTTCTACACTCTCATAGTTTTTCGTTTTCTCTTCATGTTATAGCTTTCCTGCTATTCTCATTCGCATCCATGTTAGACTCCTTGGTCCGTGTTTCAAGACGGGTAGATAATTTACTTCTTCAAGAGTTTCTATTCTCGGGATTAAATGTATTAGTCTTACCTTAAATAGCTTTTATCATTCCATTATTATTGGATTTTTACTTTTAATTCACAATTAAATACTAAGATTTCTCTTAATATTCTCGTTTATTAATAATCACTATAAATGAAATAATTCTCTTGCTCTTAATAATTTCCTATATTACAAATTTCAATACAATCTTATTAAATATACTACTTATATATCTAATCTTTTTATATTTTTATTTATAATACATTCTACTATTTTTCTTATAAATTATCCGTTCACATATTACTCTTTCAAGCTCTTTTCACTCTTTTTCCAAAGTTCTTTTAAGTTTTCCTTCACAGTACTTCTTTGCTATCAGTTTTCCTGTAATATTTAGACTTTGATGAATACTATCACCTTTTCGATTTATACTTCCAAATAAATTTACTCTTTTCTAAACTATATTCTTTTCAAAATATATTTAAATTGACGAGGCTTTCACTC
>NW_001864773.1:0-1018 GCF_000209125.1 Entamoeba dispar SAW760
GTACACTAAAAGTTATTTGATATTTATTACTTTTTATAGAAAAAGATTTAATTATCAATAATTAATAAATTATGTTAGAATGAATTGTTAAAAATTATTTTATCTATACTAGCGTCAAGAATTAATAATAACTATAACAATTACTAGTACACTAAAAGTTATTTGATATTTATTACTTTTTATAGAAAATGATTTAATTATCAATAATTAATAAATTATGTTAGAATGAATTGTTAAAAATTATTTTATCTATACTGCGTCAAGAATTAATAATAACTATAACAATTACTAGTACACTAAAAGTTATTTGATATTTATTACTTTTTATAGAAAATGATTTAATTATCCATTTATTCATTAATCATTAAAATGAATTGTTAAAAATTATTTTATCTATACTGCGTCAAGAATTAATAATAACTATAACAATTACTAGTACACTAAAAGTTATTTGATATTTATTACTTTTTATAGAAAATGATTTAATTATCAATAATTAATAAATTATGTTAGAATGAATTGTTAAAAATTATTTTATCTATACTGCGTCAAGAATTAATAATAACTATAACAATTACTAGTACACTAAAAGTTATTTGATATTTATTACTTTTTATAGAAAATGATTTAATTATCAATAATTAATAAATTATGTTAGAATGAATTGTTAAAAATTATTTTATCTATACTGCGTCAAGAATTAATAATAACTATAACAATTACTAGTACACTAAAAGTTATTTGATATTTATTACTTTTTATAGAAAATGATTTAATTATCCATTTATTCATTAATCATTAAAATGAATTGTTAAAAATTATTTTATCTATACTGCGTCAAGAATTAATAATAACTATAACAATTACTAGTACACTAAAAGTTATTTGATATTTATTACTTTTTATAGAAAATGATTTAATTATCCATTTATTCAATTAGTAAAGTTAAAGACTATTTTAAATTAAAAAACTATATTATTTTATTATTTAAACTATTTCAATTCAAACATTAAAAATA
>NW_001864772.1:0-1002 GCF_000209125.1 Entamoeba dispar SAW760
ACTTATACTTCATAAAATCTTGATTTAAAAAATGTTATTTCTACAATGAATAACAAAAAATAATCTATAAATAGAACACTATTATTTTAATAATTATTAATATCTCAAATGTACTGCGTCAAGAATTAATAATAACTATAACAATTACTAGTACACTAAAAGTTATTTGATATTTATTACTTTTTATAGAAAATGATTTAATTATCAATAATTAATAAATTATGTTAGAATGAATTGTTAAAAATTATTTTATCTATACTGCGTCAAGAATTAATAATAACTATAACAATTACTAGTACACTAAAAGTTATTTGATATTTATTACTTTTTATAGAAAATGATTTAATTATCAATAATTAATAAATTATGTTAGAATGAATTGTTAAAAATTATTTTATCTATACTGCGTCAAGAATTAATAATAACTATAACAATTACTAGTACACTAAAAGTTATTTGATATTTATTACTTTTTATAGAAAATGATTTAATTATCAATAATTAATAAATTATGTTAGAATGAATTGTTAAAAATTATTTTATCTATACTGCGTCAAGAATTAATAATAACTATAACAATTACTAGTACACTAAAAGTTATTTGATATTTATTACTTTTTATAGAAAATGATTTAATTATCAATAATTAATAAATTATGTTAGAATGAATTGTTAAAAATTATTTTATCTATACTGCGTCAAGAATTAATAATAACTATAACAATTACTAGTACACTAAAAGTTATTTGATATTTATTACTTTTTATAGAAAATGATTTAATTATCCATTTATTCATTAATCATTAAAATGAATTGTTAAAAATTATTTTATCTATACTGCGTCAAGAATTAATAATAACTATAACAATTACTAGTACACTAAAAGTTATTTGATATTTATTACTTTTTATAGAAAATGATTTAATTATCCATTTATTCATTAATCATTAAAATGAATTGTTAAAATTATTTTATCTATACTGCGTCAGAATTAATACTAAC
>NW_001864771.1:0-950 GCF_000209125.1 Entamoeba dispar SAW760
AATCCAGTAATGTTGTTTAGGAACCTTTCTCCTCTTCAGTTCTAAGATGTTTTTTTCCTCTTCTTAGTATTTGCTACTACCACCAAGATCTGCACTAAGGACAGTTTCAATCTAAATTACTTTAAATCTTTACTACTTTTGTTGTCCTTACGCCATTTCGTTTCCTTACTCGTTAAAATGTCTTCATTTTAACGGTCGAGTATCAGTTAAGAAATTATAATGCCATCCATTTTCAGGACTCATTCATTCGATAGGTGAGTTGTTACACATTCCTTAGCGGTTTCCGACTTCCATGGCCACCGTCCTATTGTCAATATGAATGAATACCTTTTGTGGTACTCGTTATGTTTCTTTTTGGCACTTTATCTCGACGTTCGGTTCATCCCGCATCGCCAGTCCTGCTTACCAGACTTGGCCGATTCAAAGTATGTTTATATTTAAATTCCTGAAGTGTATTTAACACTGAGAATTCTTCTTTGTTTATTCATAGTTTGACAAGATGTTGAGTGAAAATACTCACCCATTACACCTAATCATTATCTTTACCAATCAATACTATTAATACTTTGACCTTCCTAAGGGAATATTCAGGTGGAACCAGCTACTAGATAGTTCGATGAGTCTTTCGCCCCTATACTCAAATATGACAAGTAATTTGCACGTTAACACTGCGTGAATCTTCCACCAAAGTTTCCTTCGGCTTCAATCCGTTCAAGTATAGTTCACCATCTTTCGGGTCCTAACATATTTACTTCTTCTATTGAAAGATACTATTGCTAAATGTATTTCTACACTCTCATAGTTTTTCGTTTTCTCTTCATGTTATAGCTTTCCTGCTATTCTCATTCGCATCCATGTTAGACTCCTTGGTCCGTGTTCAGACGGTAGATATTTACTTCTTCAGAGTTCTATTCTCGGGATAAATGTATAATCTACCTAATAGCTTTATC
>NW_001864770.1:0-952 GCF_000209125.1 Entamoeba dispar SAW760
TATTCACAATTTTATTGAAAAAAGGTGCACTTTTTATGATTTTAATATAAAGTACTAGGTATCCAATATCGTTCTGTGGATCCTCCAAAAAATAAAGTTTTATCAGAAATGGTGAGGTTGTAGCAGAGATATTAATTCAACAAATTTGTTGAAAAAAGGTGCACTTTTTTGATTTTAATATAAAGTACTAGGTATCCAATATCGTTCTGTGGATCCTCCAAAAAATAAAGTTTTATCAGAAATGGTGAGGTTGTAGCAGAGATATTAATTCAACAATTTTATTGAAAAAAGGTGCACTTTTTTGATTTTAATAAAAAGTACTAGGTATCCAATATCGTTCTGTGGATCCTCCAAAAAATAAAGTTTTATCAGAAATGGTGAGGTTGTAGCAGAGATATTAATTCAACAAATTTGTTGAAAAAAGGTGCACTTTTTATGATTTTAATATAAAGTACTATATATCAATTATCTTCAAAAGCACTCTGCAAAAAGATAAAAATTATTAATTGTGATCGTCATGTATTTGAGATATTAATTTATTCTATTTTTATCTAAACCAAATGAAAGAAGTTAAATGTCGTCAATTTTAATAAAAAGTACTAAGTATTAATCACATTAATATGCACTCTACAAAAAGATAAAAATTATTAATTCTGGTCGCTTTCTATCTGAGATAATTTTTGACATGTTTCTGTCTAAATTAGACGAAAGAAGTTAAATGCGTCTGATTTTAATAAAAAGTACTAGGTATCTAGTAACTTTATATGGAACCTCCAAAAAATAAAGTTTTATCAGAAATGGTGAGGTTGTAGATGAGATACAAGTTCAACAATTTTATTGAAAAAAGTGCACTTTTTTGATTTTAATAAAAAGTACTAGTATCTATTACCTTACATCATGCACTTAAAAATGCAGTTGTTATTAATTCTTGACGCAGTACATTTGAGATATT
>NW_001864769.1:0-601 GCF_000209125.1 Entamoeba dispar SAW760
ATCTATTCTCCTTCTTATACTTACTACTGTTACATCTCTTACATCTCTTACATTTCTTACATTTCTTACATCTCTTACATCTCTTACATCTCTTACATCTCTTACATCTCTTATTCCTCTTACTATACCTACTACTCTTACTACTCTTACTATACCTACTATACCTACTACTCTTACTACTCCTACTTTCCCCCTCCCCTTTATTGTTAATGGGGGTGTAGCTCAGATGGTAGAGCACTCGCTTTGCATGCGAGGGGCAAGGGGATCGATACCCCTCACCTCCATTATTATCTATTATTACCTTTTATTCTTTTATGTTATTTCTTATATATCTTATATTCTCTTTTATATACAGTAGTACTTCCTTATTCTTATTATATTAAAAATTTATGTATATATATATATATATTATTATGTTTATTCTTATTTTATATATGTGTATATGTATATATATATATATTTATGTACCTTATATATATCCATTTATTCTTTTATCTTTTATTAACTTATATCCTTATATTTTTATGTTTAAAACGACCGACTTTCCTTATATTTTTATGAATAAAACGACAATGGCAGGATTCGAACCTACGCTCCAAAT
>NW_001864768.1:0-898 GCF_000209125.1 Entamoeba dispar SAW760
ATATATTATATATTATATCCTTTATATTCTATATTCTATTTTATATTCATGACTTATACTTATACTTATACTTATATCCTTTATTATTATATTCCTTTATTACTATATTCCTTTTATACTTTATTCCTTTTATACTTTATTCCTTTTATACTTTATTCCTTTTATACTTTATTCCTTTATTACTATATTACTATATTCTTTTTATACTTTATTCCTTTATTACTTTATTACTTTATTCCTTTTATACAAATACTCTCATGTATGTATATGTATAATATGTATAATATGTATAATATGTATAATATGTATGTATTTCTTTAAAAACAATGCTCTCAGCAGGTTTCGAACCTGCGACCCTGGCGTTATTAGCACCATGCTCTACCGACTGAGCTATGAGAGCTTACTATAACTACTTTATCATATAATCTGTTTACATATTATGTTTATATTATATATATTTCTTTCTATTTATATTATCTATATATTATTATATGTTTATATGTTTATATGTTTATATGACTATACTATTCTATTCTTTAACTATTCCGACTAACTTATTCACTCTTTTATATAACCTTTTATAACTTAAACTTACTTCTTTATTTTTTTTATATGTTATATATATATATTTTATTTATTTTATATCTTATATCCTTTTATATCTTTTATATCACTTTCCAGTGTTTATATGACTATTTATTGTTCTATATATGACTATAGATGCCATACTTTCTTATTATCTTACTATCATACTATCATACTATCATACTATCATACTATCATACTATCTTACTATCTTACTATATGTATCCTCTACTTATACACTAGATATACTATATCTTACTTTATCTATACTTTATGGATACTATATGTATAAAAAGGAGGGCTAGAGGGATTG
>NW_001864767.1:0-963 GCF_000209125.1 Entamoeba dispar SAW760
GGGTCTAGACAAAATCTTATATGCTGCCCCTACACCATGGAACCGTTATGAATAGATGGGTAGGTGTAAGTAGTAAGTAGTAAAAGGATGTAAGAAGTAATAAGTAAGAAGTAATAAGTAAGAAGTAATAAGTAATAAGTAAGAAATGGAAGTAATGTAAGAAGTAATAAGTAAATAGTAATAAGTAGGAAATAGTAATAGTAAGAAGTGTATAGTAGATGTATAATAAAGTAATAAAAAGATATAAAGGTAAAAAGATGATAAATAATAACATAATAAATAGGGAAGATAATAAATATATATAAGCTAAGTGTAAAGATAGAAATAGGTAATAATAATATAAGGCGGCTTAGCTCAGTGGCAGAGCGTCTCTCTCGTAAAGAGAAGGTCATGGGTCCGATCCCCATAGTCGCCTTCTAGGTATTTTTTAAAGGGAATAAACATATATAAAAGGAATAAACATATATAAAAGGAATAAACATATAGACAGAGAGTGATAAAGAAGAATATATAGATAGATAATATATATATAATATATATAAATAATATATAGATACATAATATATATAATATATAGATACATAATATATATATATAATATATAGATAGTGATATATATATATACATACATACATAAGTGGTGATAAAAGTAGAATATAGTAGAATATATAACATAATATAAGATAGAAATATATATAGAAAGAGATAATAGTTAGAATATAAACATAGATAAAGTTCATAAGTTTAATATAATGGTATAAAGGTATAGTTATATACATAAAAAGTGGTCCCACCCAGATTCGAACTGGGGTCCTAAGAACCAAAATCTTATATGCTGCCCCTACACCATGGAACCGTTATGAATAGATGGGTAGGTGTAAGTAGTAAGTAGTAAAAGGATGTAGAGTATAAGTAGAGTATAGTAGAGTATAGTATAGTAGAATGGAGTATGTAGAGTATAGT
>NW_001864766.1:0-859 GCF_000209125.1 Entamoeba dispar SAW760
TTGTTCTGATCATCCAAAATCATCATCATTTTTGCTACGCTTGAAATCTTTGCATTAGAATCGGTCCAGAAACACAATATTTTGAAATCGTGTAAAATGTTCTTACTTTTATCAATTTCATTTCTTCATTCAATTCTTTCTTAATTCTTTCTTCATTTTTCAATTTTCTAAATTCACTATCATTTTTGCTACGCTTGAAATCTTTGCATTAGAATCGGTCCAGAAACACAATATTTTGAAATCGTGTAAAATGTTCTTACTTTTATCAATTTCATTTCTTCATTCAATTCTTTCTTAATTCTTTCTTCATTTTTCAATTTCTAAATTCACTATCATTTTTGCTACGCTTGAAATCTTTGCATTAGAATCGGTCCAGAAACACAATATTTTGAAATCGTGTAAAATGCTCTTACTTTTTATCAATTCACTTCTTTATTATTAACATCATTTGTTTATTTCTTAATTTCATTTTGTTTCATTTTTATTTCCATTTTCATCTACTTTAATCTCTAAATTTATTTTTATCTCACTTGCATTTCCTCATTCTCAATTTCCTCATTCTTAGATTCCTCATTCTCAAGTTCTTCTTTCTTTAAATCCTTCATTTTTCTTTTAACTCCCATCTTTCGTTTTTGTTTTCGTTTTTCTTTTCCCTGTTCTTTTTCCTTCCATCTTTCGTTGTCCTTATGTTAATCAATACAATTCAACATGTTTCTTTTATTTTCTTTAAAAACTGTTCAACTGTACTGACAGGCTTACTGCCATCATTCAATGTATTTTGAATGATACGTATTTTATCAGGTTTCATTTAACTATCAATATTTTTCTTTCATTTATACAACTTTTGTTAGTTATTTAT
>NW_001864765.1:0-604 GCF_000209125.1 Entamoeba dispar SAW760
GTATTAGTTATTATTCATGATTTATTTATTTTATTTTATCTTCATTATGTATTTCTTTTTAATATTAATCATTATTTTTTTATATTAATATCTCAAAAAATGTCAACGAAAGTATAAAAATTTATAAGGTAAAAGTTGTTCAGAATTGAATTCTAAACAATTCATTTCTCATACATAATTATGTTAAATAAAATGATGAAATAATCATGAAAAAATTGTTAAAAAATGAGGTCTTCAGATTACCTCCAAGAACATTTTTTACCTTATAAGTTTTCATTAAAACAACCTTGTTACAAAGATATGATAAAATTGACTCAGTGACAAAAAATATTGACTCTACTCATCTATACGTCCTTCAATACTTTATCTACAAAACAATTATTTTATTTGATATATCAGTATTATAATTATTATTTTATATTATATGAAAAACGATGTATATTTAAGATAAGTCATTTTTTGTGTCTCAAAAAAATCATGATAGAAGTATCATTTTTTATAAATTTTTATTAATAAATCACTTGTTTAAAATTAATATCTGAACAACTTTTACCTTATAAATTTTTATACTTTCGTTGACATTTTTTGAGATATTAATATAAAA
>NW_001864764.1:0-740 GCF_000209125.1 Entamoeba dispar SAW760
GATTCAATTCTGAACAACTTTTACCTTATAAATTTTTATACTTTCGTTGACTTTTTTTGAGATATTAATATAAAAAAATAATGATTAATATTAAAAAGAAATACATAATGAAGATAAAATAAAATAAATAAATCATGAATAATAACTAATACAGATTAAGATAATTGTTAAACAGAATTTAATTTAAAGAATGAGATATAAAGATATTAAATAATTTTTTAATAGTCTTTAATAAAAATAATCATTCATATCTCAAAAAATGTCAACGAAAGTATAAAAATTTATAAGGTAAAAGTTGTTCAGATATTAATTTTAAACAAGTGATTTATTAATAAAAATTTATAAAAAATGATACTTCTATCATGATTTTTTTGAGACACAAAAAATGACTTATCTTAAATATACATCGTTTTTCATATAATATAAAATAATAATTATAATACTGATATATCAAATAAAATAATTGTTTTGTAGATAAAGTATTGAAGGACGTATAGATGAGTAGAGTCAATATTTTTTGTCACTGAGTCAATTTTATCATATCTCTGTAACAAGGTTGTTTTAATGAAAACTTATAAGGTAAAAAATGTTCTTGGAGGTAATCTGAAGACCTCATTTTTTAACAATTTTTTCATGATTATTTCATCATTTTATTTAACATAATTATGTATGAGAAATGAATTGTTTAGAATTCAATTCTGAACAACTTTTACCTTATAAATTTTTATACTTTCGTTGAC
>NW_001864763.1:0-844 GCF_000209125.1 Entamoeba dispar SAW760
AAAAGATGTAAAATGAAACAAACCATTATCAATGAATAAATTTTTAGTACTACCAAACAAAAAAAAGAAAACTAATAAAAATGAATTATTAAAATCTTTTATTATTTTATTATTTTATTATTTTATTTATAAATATTTATTCCTAAAAATTAAATTTAAAAAAAAAAAAAATTTGTAATTATAAATCACTTTTATCTCCTTTTGAAATCATATCAATTCCATTTCCACTTACTAATATTAATTTATGTTGTGTTTGACATATTTCTTTATTATCTTTTATTTCATATTCAATACAATTTTGAAGAATAATATCTATTTATTTTAATATTTTTTATTATTATTTCTTTTTTCTTTTTTTTTTTTTTAAACAAACTTGTATATTCATCAATTCCTTTCATTATCCCAACAAATTCACGTTGACTTTTTAATATTATCCATACTTTAGTATTAATCCATTCAAGTAATATTTGTGTAGGAAGTTGTTTATCCATCTAATCAATCTAATTTAAATTCTTAGTTTCATCTAATATTTCTTTAATGCAATCTCCACCCCAACTCCCTTCATCTCCTAGTAATCCTCATGATTTGTATTATGAAAATACAAATTATCGTACAACCCCTTCTCATCAAATAATAAATCAACGTCAACAAGATGAATCATTAATTTCAACATATCATCAATACTATTATCCTAATTCAAAAATTGAAAATCCTCCTTTATATACATATTCTGAACCTAAAAGTTTTGGTATAAAAGAAACAATTTCTGTTTTATCTCAACAACCTATAGAATCTCCAATTCAACCTTCTATTTCTGATAAAACATTATCACCAAATAGCCGAC
>NW_001864762.1:0-407 GCF_000209125.1 Entamoeba dispar SAW760
TATTGAAGGACGTATAGATGAGTAGAGTCCATATTTTTTGTCACTGAGTCAATTTTATCATATCTCTGTAACAAGGTTGTTTTAATGAAAACTTATAAGGTAAAAAATGTTCTTGGAGGTAATCTGAAGACCTCATTTTTTAACAATTTTTTCATGATTATTTCATCATTTTATTTAACATAATTATGTATGAGAAATGAATTGTTTAGAATTCAATTCTGAACAACTTTTACCTTATAAATTTTTATACTTTCGTTGACATTTTTTGAGATATTAATATAAAAAAATAATGATTAATATTAAAAAGAAATACATAATGAAGATAAAATAAAATAAATAAATCATGAATAATAACTAATACAGATTAAGATAATTGTTAAACTGAATTTAATTTAAAGAATGAGATA
>NW_001864761.1:0-564 GCF_000209125.1 Entamoeba dispar SAW760
TATAAGGTAAAAGTTGTTCAGAATTGAATTCTAAACAACTCTTTATTTAATGATGTTGTAATGATAAATTGAACGATTTTATTCATCTTTTTAACGTTTGAATTGAAATAGTTTAAATAATAAAATAATATAGTTTTTTAATAGAAAAGATTTTTTGAAAAATGTTGATTTAAAAATAAATAACTTATACTTCATAAAATCTTGATTTAAAAAATGTTATTTCTACAATGAATAACAAAAAATAATCTATAAATAGAACACTATTATTTTAATAATTATTAATATCTCAAATGTACTGCGTCAAGAATTAATAATAACTATAACAATTACTAGTACACTAAAAGTTATTTGATATTTATTACTTTTTATAGAAAATGATTTAATTATCAATAATTAATAAATTATGTTAGAATGAATTGTTAAAAATTATTTTATCTATACTGCGTCCAGAATTAATAATAACTATAACAATTACTAGTACACTAAAAGTTATTTGATATTTATTACTTTTTATAGAAAATGATTTAATTATCAATAATTAATAAATTATGTTAGAATGAATTG
>NW_001864760.1:0-757 GCF_000209125.1 Entamoeba dispar SAW760
ATCTTTTCTGTTTTTTATTAAATTGGTAAAATAAAGTATAATTATTTTAATTTTTTAACAGAATTTTTGTCATATTTTATTTTATGGTTAAATTTTTACTCATTTTTAACATTTTAATATAATTAATTATCTTTCTTTTTTATCATTAAATATTAAATTGGTAAAATAAAGTATAATTATTTTAATTTTTTAACAGAATTTTTGTCATATTTTATTTTATGGTTATTAATATTATCAATTAGTTATTAATATCTCAAAAAATGTCAACGAAAGTATAAAAATTTATAAGGTAAAAGTTGTTCAGAATTGAATTCTAAACAACTTTTTATTTAATGATATTATAATGATTAATTGAACGATTTTTTATTTATTTTTTTAATGTTTGAATTGAAATAGTTTAAATAATAAAATAATATAGTTTTTTAATTTAAAATAGTCTTTAACTTTACTAATTGAATAAATGGATAATTAAATCATTTTCTATAAAAAGTAATAAATATCAAATAACTTTTAGTGTACTAGTAATTGTTATAGTTATTATTAATTCTTGACGCAGTATAGATAAAATAATTTTTAACAATTCATTTTAATGATTAATGAATAAATGGATAATTAAATCATTTTCTATAAAAAGTAATAAATATCAAATAACTTTTAGTGTACTAGTAATTGTTATAGTTATTATTAATTCTTGACGCAGTATAGATAAAATAATTTTTAACAATTCATTCTAACATAATTTATTAATTATTGATAA
>NW_001864759.1:0-986 GCF_000209125.1 Entamoeba dispar SAW760
TAAAAGTATATATAAGAATAAGACAATATATATAAGATACAGTTAAAAGAATGCATCCGGTGGGGTTCGAACCCACGCATCTTGCGATAGCCGTTCTTGAGACGGCCCCCTTAGACCACTCGGGCACGAATGCTTCGTTATAGAAAGGGAAAAGAGTAAGAAAATGAATAGGAATAGTAATAATAATAAAAAGGAATAAAATACATAATAAGGTGTACATATACATAAGGGTGTATAAGTTGTATAAGTTGTATAAGTTGTATAAGTTGTATAGATAAGAAAGATAGTATAAGTAGTATAAATACTAAGATACATATATAATAGAAGTAAAGATAATATAGTAAGAAGTAGAATAAGAAGTGTATAAGTATAATAAACATAATAAACATAATAAACATAATAAACATAATAAAGAACATAATAATAATAAACATAATAATAATAATAATAGAAATAAGAATATAGATATATATAATATAATAATATATAAAGAAACATATAAGTGAAGTGTATAAAAAGAATGCATCCGGTGGGGTTCGAACCCACGCATCTTCCGATAGCCGAGCTTAAATCGGCCCCCTTAGACCACTCGGGCACGAATGCTTTGATATATAAATACAGAAATAATGAAGTCTATAAAACTATAAAGGTATAAGTCAGACTATAAGATACACACATATAGTATAGACTAGTAATAATAAAGTGATAAAGTGATAAAGTGATAAAGTGATAAAGTGATAAAGTGATAATAAGGGAATAAGTTAATAAGGTAATAAGTTAATAAGTTAAAGTGTAGGTAGTATAAGTATAGAAGACAAGAACATAGTATAGTCATATAATCATATAGAATAGATATAAAAATAGATAAAGGTATAGAAATATACATAATATAAGACATATAAACATATAGATATATAACTAATACTATATATAAACTATAAAACTATATATAACTATATATATATATATGATAGATAATAGATAAT
>NW_001864758.1:0-976 GCF_000209125.1 Entamoeba dispar SAW760
TAATTTATTGTTATAAAATGTTATAAAAATTGAGTTAATAACAATTTCTATTTTTAATGAATTTTTTGTTATTCTATTTTTAGAAATAAGATAAATTCAAATCATTCTTGAATTTTTTGTTTTTAAATTTTTGAAAATTCTATGGAAGTAATTTTCTTCATTTTCGAATTTGGAAAATTTTATGACATATTATGTTCTATTTTTAAAGTAAACTATTTTCAAAAAATTTTGTTAATTATTCAAAAATTCTATTTTTAAAAGAAAGAATTCCCATTTTCAGAGTAAATTTTCTTATTTTTAGAAGAAATATCTTTAGAATTTTTACTTTTAGAAAATACATTAAAGTATCAGTAAAATATAATAAATAATATTTTAATAATTTTTAATATCAAATAAAATAACTAGTATAAAAGAGGGTATTAAAAGACTTAATAATATTTAAATTTAAAATGTCAAAAAATTGGGTATAAACCCAATAAAGGACAGATGAGAAAAGAAGAAATAAATCTTCTGTTGAAGAATTTCGAATTAAATAATTCGAAAATTCAAAATAGTTTTGGGTCTCAAAAAACCCACGAGAAACAAAACTATTTTGAGTAGTATTTAATTATGTTAAGCATTCTTAAAATAAATTATAAACATATTTACAGCTTCATTAAATAAAACCATAAACATACATTACCATAAAAGCATTAAGAGAATAAGGATGATTAATAATAATTAATGCTACTATATAATGAGAGGAATAATAAAGAGAGAATATAGCATTTACGTTTGTTTAAATAATAAATTATGAGAGAATAGCACAGTTTGTCAATAAAATAATAAATAAAATAAGTATTCATAATATTTAGGGAGAATAATATAAGAGATAAACAGAATAAGTAATCTCATAGAAGAGATTAATTAAAGAAATAAGAATGATTATTAAAAGAATTTAATATAATCATAATAGATATATGTTGTTAAGAATGAA
>NW_001864757.1:0-830 GCF_000209125.1 Entamoeba dispar SAW760
AAATGGAAGAAGTGATGAATAATCAATTAATTTAAGAAGTAGTAGAAACACTTCCAAATATTCAACAATCAATTGATGATACTACTAAACATTATCAATATTATTTAGGTTGTATTAAAAATGAAATATTTGAGAAACAAGATAATGAAACATATTCAGAAGCTATTAAAAGAGGAGAAGGAATATTTGATAGAATTGATGAAGTAGTTAAAAGGAGAAGAATAGTAATAGAAAAAGGACAAGAAACAATAAATAAAATAGAAACAATTAAGAACCAAATGAACAAAATAATAGAAGAATGTAATGATGATTCAGAGGCAGTTAATAAAGCTAAGAATGAACTAATAGATAAAATCATTTACATGGAAGAAATGGATATGGAAGATAAAATTAAACCATTAGAAGAAGAAATTAACAATATTAAAACAAGATTTAACAAGAATAAAGAAGAATGGTTTACACAATATAGTGATTATTTAGAGAGGAAGAAGAGAAAAGAAGAAGATGAAGAAAAAGAGAGAAAGAAACAAGAAGAAGAAAGAAAGAAACAAGAGGAAGAAGAAAGAAGAAGAAAAGAAGAAGAAAGAAAGAAAATAGAAGAAGAAGTAATAAAAACTATAAGAAAAAAGAAACAAGAAGAAATGAAACAACTAGAAGAATGGACATCAAGAAAAGTATCCAATATATTATTTGATTCAGATATTGATAATTGGAATAAGAATACATCAGTATTTGATCAAAGAATAATAAATAAAGAACATATAATAATTATTATTGAAGATACAAATGGAAATAAATTTGGAGGATATGTTAATGTAAAAATTGATAAA
>NW_001864756.1:0-944 GCF_000209125.1 Entamoeba dispar SAW760
TTTTTATTCTTACACTTAGTCTATTTTTATGACTATTCTATATTATATATTATATACTTATACATCCTTCTAATTTTTATACTTCCTATTCTATATATCTACCCATTTCTATCATATATTATTTATTTTTATTCTTTTTATATGTTTATTCTATATGACTATTCACCTTACTATTCTATCTATTTATTATTCTATATGACAAAACTACTTCCTATTCTATCTATTTATTATTCTATATGACTATTCACCTTACTATTCTATCATGTTTATTACTATTCTATCATGTTTATTACTATTCTTGTTTTTCTACTTTCTATTTCCTTCAAGGTAATAGCAAGAGTGGCCGAGTGGTCCAAGGCGTCCGTTTCAGGTACGGATCTCTTCGGAGGCGTGGGTTCAAACCCCACCTCTTGCATCTTTTAATAGTATATTCCTACTATACTTCCACCTATACTATACTATACTATACTCTTATAACTTATACTTTATACCTTATACTTTATACCTTATATCTTATATCTTATACCTTATACTTTATACTTTATATCTTTTCTATATGTTTTATTCTATAACTACTATAACTATATCCTTTATACTTTTCCTCTACTTATCTATTTTATGTATACTACTTATACTAGATATGTTATTATGTTCATATCCTACCACACTTACTCTTTATCTTTATTCTCTATATATTTATACTTGTCTATATTCTATATTTTTGTATCATCTAGTATGTTTCTATTAGAGTCTTATACCACTTTCTATATTCTATTAGAGTCTTATACTACCTTCCTATATTTTCTTACTTTCTTATACTACTTTCTATAATCTATTAGACTTATATACTACTTTCTATAATCTATTAGATTTTTATACCACTTTCTATAATCTATTAGACTTTTATACCACTTTTCCTTTCTATATTTAAAGGTTAATGACAA
>NW_001864755.1:0-911 GCF_000209125.1 Entamoeba dispar SAW760
ATAAAGTATAAAGTATAAGTAATATACATACATAGATACATAGATACATAGAAAGGTTTTGATAGATAGATATATAGTCGTAGAAGTAGAAGTAGAAGTATATATAATAATATAGATACATATATATATATATATATAAGATGATATGAATAAATAAAGATAAACAGTTAAACAGTTAAACAGTTAAAGAAATAAACATATACATATACATATAAAGTTGTGTACTAATATAAAATGGTTCCACCCGGGTTTGAACCGGGGACCCTCACTACGTAAAAGTGATGTGATAACCAACTACACCATGAAACCAACGAACATAATAGTCAGAAAGACTGAAAAGGGTCATATAGGATATATAATAAATATAATAAATATAATATATATAATATATATAATATATATAATAAATATGATAAATATGTTATAAGTATAGTGTATATATATAAAATAATAAGAATAAAGTAAAAATATATAGAATAGATAATATATAATATATAATAAGTTTAAATAGATAATATAAAAAACAAAAAGGTAGATTACCTGACGTTCCCATCTGTGTGAACATAATGGTACTGATCAGGCTCTAAGCATCTTTACTTCCGTGTTCGGATGGGAACGGGTGTATCCTACTTGATATGAACCTACCGATGAAAGAATAAGAAATAGACTAAAGAGGTATAATTATAAAAAGGTATAATTATAAAGAGGTATAATTATAAAAAGGTATAATTATAAAAAAAAGGTAAATAAGGGATATATAATAATAAAGTATAAAGTATAAAGTATAAAGTATAAGTAATATACATACATAGATACATAGATACATAGAAAGGTTTAGATAGATAGATATATAGTCGTAGAAGTAGAAGTAGAAGTATATATAATAATATAGATACATATATATATATATA
>NW_001864754.1:0-795 GCF_000209125.1 Entamoeba dispar SAW760
AAATTCTGTTTAACAATTATCTTAATCTGTATTAGTTATTATTCATGATTTATTTATTTTATTTTATCTTCATTATGTATTTCTTTTTAATATTAATCATTATTTTTTTATATTAATATCTCAAAAAATGTCAACGAAAGTATAAAAATTTATAAGGTAAAAGTTGTTCAGATATTAATTTTAAACAAGTGATTTATTAATAAAAATTTATAAAAAATGATACTTCTATCATGATTTTTTTGAGACACAAAAAATGACTTATCTTAAATATACATCGTTTTTCATATAATATAAAATAATAATTATAATACTGATATATCAAATAAAATAATTGTTTTGTAGATAAAGTATTGAAGGACGTATAGATGAGTAGAGTCAATATTTTTTGTCACTGAGTCAATTTTATCATATCTCTGTAACAAGGTTGTTTTAATGAAAACTTATAAGGTAAAAAATGTTCTTGGAGGTAATCTGAAGACCTCATTTTTTAACAATTTTTTCATGATTATTTCATCATTTTATTTAACATAATTATGTATGAGAAATGAATTGTTTAGAATTCAATTCTGAACAACTTTTACCTTATAAATTTTTATACTTTCGTTGACATTTTTTGAGATATTAATATAAAAAAATAATGATTAATATTAAAAAGAAATACATAATGAAGATAAAATAAAATAAATAAATCATGAATAATAACTAATACAGATTAAGATAATTGTTAAACAGAATTTAAAAAAAGAATGAGATATAAAGATATTAAATAATTTTTTAATAGTCTTTAATAAAAAT
>NW_001864753.1:0-951 GCF_000209125.1 Entamoeba dispar SAW760
ATATATCACTATATACCTATATGTTTATATGACTATATGTTTATATGACTATATGTTTATATGTTTATATGTTTATATGTTTATATGTTTATATGACTATATGACTATATGTTTATATCACTATATCACTATATGTTTATATGACTATATGACTATATGACTATATCACTATATACTATGAACATATATGTGCTGTTATATCCTTTGTGATGGCTTTGTAGTTAAGTGGTAAAATACCCGCTTTGGGTGCGGGTGGCCCGGGTTCGATTCCCGGCGAAGCCCTTTTTACCACTATATCTCTATACTTTAACTACCTAGACTCTAATTTCTACTTATATTATGTTATATTATCTATTCTTATCTATTATTAACTATTCCTATTTATCTATTATATTTATTATATTTATTATTATTATTATTATATTTCTTATTATTATTATATATCTTATTATCTATACTTATGTATTATTACTTATTTTATATCATAAGTATTTTATACTTTTATACTTTTATACTTTTATACTTTTATACCTTTATACCTTTATACCTTTATACCTTTATACCTTTATACCTTTATACCTTTATAACTTATTCCTTTATTACCTTATTACCTTCTATGTATACTTTATCCACTTAGTGTTTACTTATTCTTATATATTATGTTTATATACTACCCACTATTCTGTATTATCCCTAGACTCTATGTATATCACTTAGTGCTTATATTCTACTTATATTCTACTATATACATCTATCTTTTTAACTTCTACACTATTCCTTGTACTTTTATACCTATATCACTATATCATTATATGTTTATATGTATATATGACTATATGACTATATGTTTATATGTTTATATGTATATATCACTATATACCTATATGTTTATATGACTATATGTTTATATGACTATATGTTTATATGTTATATGTTATATGTTTATATGTT
>NW_001864752.1:0-1012 GCF_000209125.1 Entamoeba dispar SAW760
ATAACTATAACAATTACTAGTACACTAAAAGTTATTTGATATTTATTACTTTTTATAGAAAATGATTTAATTATCAATAATTAATAAATTATGTTAGAATGAATTAGTTAAAAATTATTTTATCTATACTAGCGTCAAGAATTAATAATAACTATAACAATTACTAGTACACTAAAAGTTATTTGATATTTATTACTTTTTATAGAAAATGATTTAATTATCCATTTATTCATTAATCATTAAAATGAATTGTTAAAAATTATTTTATCTATACTGCGTCAAGAATTAATAATAACTATAACAATTACTAGTACACTAAAAGTTATTTGATATTTATTACTTTTTATAGAAAATGATTTAATTATCCATTTATTCAATTAGTAAAGTTAAAGACTATTTTAAATTAAAAAACTATATTATTTTATTATTTAAACTATTTCAATTCAAACATTAAAAAAATAAATAAAAAATCGTTCAATTAATCATTATAATATCATTAAATAAAAAGTTGTTTAGAATTCAATTCTGAACAACTTTTACCTTATAAATTTTTATACTTTCGTTGACATTTTTTGAGATATTAATAACTAATTGATAATATTAATAACCATAAAATAAAATATGACAAAAATTCTGTTAAAAAATTAAAATAATTATACTTTATTTTACCAATTTAATATTTAATGATAAAAAAGAAAGATAATTAATTATATTAAAATGTTAAAAATGAGTAAAAATTTAACCATAAAATAAAATATGACAAAAATTCTGTTAAAAAATTAAAATAATTATACTTTATTTTACCAATTTAATGAAAAAACAGAAAAGATAATTAATTATATTAAAATGTTAAAAAAGAATAAAAGGAATAAAAAGAAATAAATTTAATAATTTTAATGAATATAGGATGAAAAAAAGAATTGATAATACATTTTAAAATAAGTTTTATATAAATTTAAATAGAAATTACGGTTAAGTCTCAGCAAATCGTTTCATTCATACCCGAGAGTAT
>NW_001864751.1:0-938 GCF_000209125.1 Entamoeba dispar SAW760
CGGAACCGCTAAGGAATGTGTAACAACTCACCTATCGAATGAATGAGTCCTGAAAATGGATGGCATTATAATTTCTTAACTGATACTCGACCGTTAAAATGAAGACATTTTAACGAGTAAGGAAACGAAATGGCGTAAGGACAACAAAAGTAGTAAAGATTTAAAGTAATTTAGATTGAAACTGTCCTTAGTGCAGATCTTGGTGGTAGTAGCAAATACTAAGAAGAGGAAAAAAACATCTTAGAACTGAAGAGGAGAAAGGTTCCTAAACAACATTACTTGGATTAGGGTGAATCGATCCTAAATTACAGATGGAAATCCTTAAGAAATATATAAGTGACATATAGTCAATATAAGGATTGAAAGGGAATAAGATTAATAGTTCTTAATCAAGAGAATTAATGATTAAATCTTAGAAATAAGATTAAATCGAATAAAATGGTAACATATCATGAACTTTAAAATGGAGTGTGAAAATCTACGGAAGAGTTCTCTTTTCTTCTTAACAAAAGTAAACTCCACTGAAATGAATCAATCAGAGAAGTGGAATTTATTGGCTTTGTAAGAAATTCAACATATGATTGAATTGTGGTATTTTTGCAGTCTTCATAAAAATTAAAGGGAATCTTAGCATAAAGCTAATTAAAGAATTCTTTTGCTCGTACTAATAACCGCAACAGGTCTCCAAGAAGCAAAATCTTTAGTTAAATAGAATAACGCAGGTAAGGGAAGTCGGCAACATAGCTCTGTAAGTTAGCAAGAAAGAGTAGCTCTGGTGATTTCCTTGTAAAAGGATTAAAATCGAATCAGAACTTTAAAGGTTAGGGGAATCCGACTGTTTAATAAAACATAGCATTCTGATAAATCTAAAAGTTCATTACAGAATGTGATTTCTGCCCAGTGCTCTGATGTCAAGGTATGAATTACTTAAGCGCGGG
>NW_001864750.1:0-842 GCF_000209125.1 Entamoeba dispar SAW760
TTTTAACAATTTTTTCATGATTATTTCATCATTGAGCATTACCTTTGAATAACAAAAAAGAATAACAAAAAATGACCTAAAAATAGTGAATAACAAAAAAGAATAACAAAAAAGAATAACAAAAACCCAACATACAAATGTTTTATATAACAACGAAAATTCCTTCTACACGGGAGTAAATTTCAACAAAAATTGCAAAAAGACCCCCCCTACTCGAAATACGATTTTTGAAAATGCCCTTTTTGAAAAAACTACCGTTTTTTTGTTGAAATTAGAAGGAATAGAACGAAAAAAATTGATATTCCGTCGAAAAGTGAACCTTTATTACACAAAAGCTAGGAAAAACCATCGGATTAACACTAGACCAAAATTTTAAGATGGTAAAAGCTCGATTTGCCGAAAAGGATGACGTGGTTACCAACAAATATTCAGCATTTTCGGCGACATGTTTGTATGGATAATCTGAATCGTTTTCTATTTTTAGAAATTTTATAAATTATTTGTATGGATAATCTGAATCGTTTTCTATTTTTAGAATAATTCTATATTGTTTGTATGGATAATCTGAGTCGTTATCTAATTTTAGAAAAACTTTGAAGTTATTAATAAATTTATGAAGTAAAACAATAGTTTTTTCTAATAAATAACTAACAAAAGTTGTATAAATGAAAGAAAAATATTGATAGTTAAATGAAACCTGATAAAATACGTATCATTCAAAATACATTGAATGATGGCAGTAAGCCTGTCAGTACAGTTGAACAGTTTTTAAAGAAAATAAAAGAAACATGTTGAATTGTATTGATTAACATAAGGACAACGAATGATGGAAGGAAAAAGAA
>NW_001864749.1:0-924 GCF_000209125.1 Entamoeba dispar SAW760
AGGTGCACTTTTTTGATTTTAATAAAAAGTACTAGGTATCTATTACCTTACATCATGCACTTAAAAAATGCAGTTGTTATTAATTCTTGACGCAGTACATTTGAGATATTAATAATTATTAAAATAATAGTGTTCTATTTATAGATTATTTTTTGTTATTCATTGTAGAAATAACATTTTTTAAATCAAGATTTTATGAAGTATAAGTTATTTATTTTTAAATCAACATTTTTCAAAAAATCTTTTCTATTAAAAAACTATATTATTTTATTATTTAAACTATTTCAATTCAAACGTTAAAAAGATGAATAAAATCGTTCAATTTATCATTACAACATCATTAAATAAAGAGTTGTTTAGAATTCAATTCTGAACAACTTTTACCTTATAAATTTTTATACTTTCGTTGACATTTTTTGAGATATTAATATAAAAAAATAATGATTAATATTAAAAAGAAATACTTAATGAAGATAAAATAAAATAAATAAATCATGAATAATAACTAATACAGATTAAGATAATTGTTAAACAGAATTTAATTTAAAGAATGAGATATAAAGATATTAAATAATTTTTTAATAGTCTTTAATAAAAATAATCATTCATATCTCAAAAAATGTCAACGAAAGTATAAAAATTTATAAGGTAAAAGTTGTTCAGATATTAATTTTAAACAAGTGATTTATTAATAAAAATTTATAAAAAATGATACTTCTATCATGATTTTTTTGAGACACAAAAAATGACTTATCTTAAATATACATCGTTTTTCATATAATATAAAATAATAATTATAATACTGATATATCAAATAAAATAACTAGTATAAAAGAGGGTATTAAAAGACTTAATAATATTTAAATTTAAAATGTCAAAAAATTGGGTATAAACCCCAATAAAGGACAGATGGAAAAGAAGAAA
>NW_001864748.1:0-960 GCF_000209125.1 Entamoeba dispar SAW760
ACTATTCTATCATGTTTATTACTATTCTATCATGTTTATTACTATTCTTGTTTTTCTACTTTCTATTTCCTTCAAGGTAATAGCAAGAGTGGCCGAGTGGTCCAAGGCGTCCGTTTCAGGTACGGATCTCTTCGGAGGCGTGGGTTCAAACCCCCACCTCTTGCATCTTTTAATAGTATATTCCTACTATACTTCCACCTATACTATACTATACTATACTCTTATAACTTATACTTTATACCTTATACTTTATACCTTATATCTTATATCTTATACCTTATACTTTATACTTTATATCTTTTCTATATGTTTTATTCTATAACTACTATAACTATATCCTTTATACTTTTCCTCTACTTATCTATTTTATGTATACTACTTATACTAGATATGTTATTATGTTCATATCCTACCACACTTACTCTTTATCTTTATTCTCTATATATTTATACTTGTCTATATTCTATATTTTTGTATCATCTAGTATGTTTCTATTAGAGTCTTATACCACTTTCTATATTCTATTAGAGTCTTATACTACCTTCCTATATTTTCTTACTTTCTTATACTACTTTCTATAATCTATTAGACTTATATACTACTTTCTATAATCTATTAGATTTTTATACCACTTTCTATAATCTATTAGACTTTTATACCACTTTCCTTTCTATATTTAAAGGTTAATGACAATGTGGCCGAGTGGTCTAAGGCGTGTGACTCGAAATCACTTCTCCTATGGAGGCGTAGGTTCAAATCCTGCCATTGTCGTACTTTTATATCATTATCTTACACTATCATATATTTATATCTTAAATTTTATGTGTTATATATATATATATATATATTTATATTTATATTTATATTTATATCAATCTCTATATCTATAATTTTTATTCTTACACTTAGTCTATTTTTATGACTATTCTATATTATATATTATATACTTATACATCCTTC
>NW_001864747.1:0-934 GCF_000209125.1 Entamoeba dispar SAW760
AGAGATAGATATATAGATAATAAAAAGTTAAAAGTATATATAAGAATAAGACAATATATATAAGATACAGTTAAAAGAATGCATCCGGTGGGGTTCGAACCCACGCATCTTGCGATAGCCGTTCTTGAGACGGCCCCCTTAGACCACTCGGGCACGAATGCTTCGTTATAGAAAGGGAAAAGAGTAAGAAAATGAATAGGAATAGTAATAATAATAAAAAGGAATAAAATACATAATAAGGTGTACATATACATAAGGGTGTATAAGTTGTATAAGTTGTATAAGTTGTATAAGTTGTATAGATAAGAAAGATAGTATAAGTAGTATAAATACTAAGATACATATATAATAGAAGTAAAGATAATATAGTAAGAAGTAGAATAAGAAGTGTATAAGTATAATAAACATAATAAACATAATAAACATAATAAACATAATAAAGAACATAATAATAATAAACATAATAATAATAATAATAGAAATAAGAATATAGATATATATAATATAATAATATATAAAGAAACATATAAGTGAAGTGTATAAAAAGAATGCATCCGGTGGGGTTCGAACCCACGCATCTTCCGATAGCCGAGCTTAAATCGGCCCCCTTAGACCACTCGGGCACGAATGCTTTGATATATAAATACAGAAATAATGAAGTCTATAAAACTATAAAGGTATAAGTCAGACTATAAGATACACACATATAGTATAGACTAGTAATAATAAAGTGATAAAGTGATAAAGTGATAAAGTGATAAAGTGATAAAGTGATAATAAGGGAATAAGTTAATAAGGTAATAAGTTAATAAGTTAAAGTGTAGGTAGTATAAGTATAGAAGACAAGAACATAGTATAGTCATATAATCATATAGAATAGATATAAAAATAGATAAAGGTATAGAGATATACATAATAATAAGAACATATAAAC
>NW_001864746.1:0-814 GCF_000209125.1 Entamoeba dispar SAW760
CAGATTCGTAGTCTGATGCGTTTCCATTGCGCCACAAGCCCTATAACATTCATAAAATACTGGGAAGATAAAAAAAGGGATATATAAGTTATATAAATGTTATAAGTTATATAAATGTTATAAGTTATATAAATGATATAAGTTATATAAATGATATAAGTTATATAAATGATATAGATATGATATAGATATAGATATAGATATGATATATAAAAGACATAAGAAAGATAAGATATAAAATAAACAGACTAGGAATAATAATAAAAGTACATAGTCATATAATAATATAATAATATAAGAAAATATATGATAGTCATAGTCATAAGTAAGTAGGATAACGGTAGGTTCATATCAAGTAGGATACACCCGTTCCCATCCGAACACGGAAGTAAAGATGCTTAGAGCCTGATCAGTACCATTATGTTCACACAGATGGGAACGTCAGGTAATCTACCTTTTTGTTTTTATATAGAGAGTTTTTTTTTAAATAAAGGAATAAAGGAATAAAGGAATATAGAAATATAGAAATATAGAAATAAAGGAATATAGAAATAAATACATACATAGATATATAAATAAAGATATATATAAATAAATAAATAAAGAAATATATATATATATATAAATAAAGAAATATATATATAATAGAATATAAAGGTTATAGAAGTTGAAAGGGATTAAAGTAAAGTAATCTAGTCAATAAAAAGACGAGCTTGGCAGGGATCGAACCTGCAATCCCCAGATTCGTAGTCTGATGCGTTTTCCATTGCGCCACAAGCCCTATAACATTCATAAAATACTGGGAAGATAAAAA
>NW_001864745.1:0-586 GCF_000209125.1 Entamoeba dispar SAW760
ACTTCCTATATCCTTATTAGATGTACCTACTTTATACTATTACCTATATGCTATTGTTATCCCTTTATACTATACTATTCTATTCGTCTTATACTATTCTTATCCCTTTATACCTTTATATTCTTATACTTTTATACTTTTATACTTTTATACCTATAACCATTTATACCTTTATACCTTTATACCTTTATACCTTTATACTTTATACTATTTCCTCTTATACCACCTATTCTTATTATAAAAATACGCCCCCCGTGGGGCTCGAACCCACGACCGCGCGGTTAAGAGCCGCGCGCTCTACCGACTGAGCTAGGAAGGCTCACGAGATTATTAGTATTCTTGACTTCTAGACTATGACTATATTTATATATATTTTTATATTTATTTAAATTTTATTTTATTATTTATGTTTATTTTATATATGTAATGACTTATTATATTTATTCCTTTTTATTTCTATATTTCTTTATATATTATATATTACTTATTACTTATTACTTATTACTTATTTTATACCTATTATATATAGACTATCTTTACTATACCTTATTCTTATTTTTTACTTTTTACTTTTTACTTTTTATTT
>NW_001864744.1:0-839 GCF_000209125.1 Entamoeba dispar SAW760
TACACTAAAAGTTATTTGATATTTATTACTTTTTATAGAAAATGATTTAATTATCAATAATTAATAAATTATGTTAGAATGAATTGTTAAAAATTATTTTATCTATACTGCGTCAAGAATTAATAATAACTATAACAATTACTAGTACACTAAAAGTTATTTGATATTTATTACTTTTTATAGAAAATGATTTAATTATCCATTTATTCATTAATCATTAAAATGAATTGTTAAAAATTATTTTATCTATACTGCGTCAAGAATTAATAATAACTATAACAATTACTAGTACACTAAAAGTTATTTGATATTTATTACTTTTTATAGAAAATGATTTAATTATCCATTTATTCATTAATCATTAAAATGAATTGTTAAAAATTATTTTATCTATACTGCGTCAAGAATTAATAATAACTATAACAATTACTAGTACACTAAAAGTTATTTGATATTTATTACTTTTTATAGAAAATGATTTAATTATCAATAATTAATAAATTATGTTAGAATGAATTGTTAAAAATTATTTTATCTATACTGCGTCAAGAATTAATAATAACTATAACAATTACTAGTACACTAAAAGTTATTTGATATTTATTACTTTTTATAGAAAATGATTTAATTATCAATAATTAATAAATTATGTTAGAATGAATTGTTAAAAATTATTTTATCTATACTGCGTCAAGAAATTATAATAACTATAAACATTACTAGTACACTAAAAGTTATTTGATATTTATTACTTTTTATAGAAAATGATTTAATTATCCATTTATTCATTAATCATTAAAATGAATTGTTAAAAATTATTTTATCTATACTGCGTCAAG
>NW_001864743.1:0-999 GCF_000209125.1 Entamoeba dispar SAW760
CTCATTATAACAGTAATAAGTTTCTTTTGGTTAGTAAAGTACAAGGATAGCTTTGTGAATGATAAAGATAATACTTGAGACGATCCAATTTGTATTAGTACAAAGTGGCCAATTTATGTAAGTAAATTGAGAAATGACATTCTAAGTGAGTTAGGATGCCACGACAATTGTAGAACACACAGTGTTTAACAAGTAACCAATGAGAATTTCTGATCTATCAATCAGTTGGTAGTATCGAGGACTACCAAGATTATAACGGATAACGAGGAATTGGGGTTCGACATCGGAGAGGGAGCTTTACAGATGGCTACCACTTCTAAGGAAGGCAGCAGGCGCGTAAATTACCCACTTTCGAATTGAAGAGGTAGTGACGACACATAACTCTAGAGTTGAGTAAAATCAATTCTTGAAGGAATGAGTAGGAGGTAAATTCTCCTACGAAATCAATTGGAGGGCAAGTCTGGTGCCAGCAGCCGCGGTAATTCCAGCTCCAATAGTGTATATTAAAGTTGCTGTGATTAAAACGCTCGTAGTTGAATTAAAATGTGATTTTATACATTTTGAAGACTTTACATTAAGTGAAGTTTCTAGAAATGTTAAATTAAAATCAAAGAAGGAGACAATTCAAGTAATTGAGTTGTCATTACTTTGAATAAAATAAGGTGTTTAAAGCAAAACATTATGTTAATGAATATTCAAGCATGGGACAATGCTGAGGAGATGTCAATTAGACATTTCGAGAGAAGGATTAAAAGGAACAATTGGGGTGATTCAGAAAATAACGGGAGAGGTGAAAATCCATGATCGCTATAAGATGCACGAGAGCGAAAGCATTTCACTCAACTGGGTCCATTAATCAAGAACGAAAGTTAGGGGATCGAAGACGATCAGATACCGTCGTAGTCCTAACTATAAACGATGTCAACCAAGGATTGGATGAAATTCAGATGTACAAAGATGAAGAAACATTGTTTCTAAATCCAAGTATATCAATACTAC
>NW_001864742.1:0-784 GCF_000209125.1 Entamoeba dispar SAW760
ACTTTTAGTGTACTAGTAATTGTTATAGTTATTATTAATTCTTGACGCAGTATAGATAAAATAATTTTTAACAATTCATTCTAACATAATTTATTAATTATTGATAATTAAATCATTTTCTATAAAAAGTAATAAATATCAAATAACTTTTAGTGTACTAGTAATTGTTATAGTTATTATTAATTCTTGACGCAGTATAGATAAAATAATTTTTAACAATTCATTTTAATGATTAATGAATAAATGGATAATTAAATCATTTTCTATAAAAAGTAATAAATATCAAATAACTTTTAGTGTACTAGTAATTGTTATAGTTATTATTAATTCTTGACGCAGTATAGATAAAATAATTTTTAACAATTCATTTTAATGATTAATGAATAAATGGATAATTAAATCATTTTCTATAAAAAGTAATAAATATCAAATAACTTTTAGTGTACTAGTAATTGTTATAGTTATTATTAATTCTTGACGCAGTATAGATAAAATAATTTTTAACAATTCATTCTAACATAATTTATTAATTATTGATAATTAAATCATTTTCTATAAAAAGTAATAAATATCAAATAACTTTTAGTGTACTAGTAATTGTTATAGTTATTATTAATTCTTGACGCAGTATAGATAAAATAATTTTTAACAATTCATTCTAACATAATTTATTAATTATTGATAATTAAATCATTTTCTATAAAAAGTAATAAATATCAAATAACTTTTAGTGTACTAGTAATTGTTATAGTTATTATTAATTCTGACGCAGTATAGATAAAAT
>NW_001864741.1:0-949 GCF_000209125.1 Entamoeba dispar SAW760
TCATTATAATACTATACACTCTCTTCTATCTTTTGGCTTTTCTTAACTATCTCATAGACGTTTTTACCCTTTTCAATTAATACATCCTTAAACAAACTTATTTTAAAGTTTAATATTGCTTTCAACCATCTTTCCAATTAACTTTCCTCCATTTTGGATAATTATTCATATATTCTTTTTATAAGTGGTAGTGTTTTTAGTTCAAAGTAATTTCTATCTCTCCCTTCTTTCTAATGTATTAATGTTAATTAAGTAACATATAATTTAATTGAGAATGAAATAAAATTAAATTATTTCTTGGCAATTCCTCCTTTTTTCATTGGCATATATTTCTTCTTTTCTTCAAGTTCTCTTTGCATCCACCACATAGTTCCTTGACCAGCTGAACCAGCTGACAATTGAACTTCTTTAAGATATGCCTCAGCTTCTGCAACTTTCTTTTGTGTATCTTCAACAGCTTTTTCAGCAACTTCGGAATCATTTTCTGCTTTTTCTTTAGCTTCAGTAGCAATTTTAACAGCTTTGGCAGCTTTTCTTTGAGCAGCTTCAAGGGTGGTTTTAGCTCTTCTTAAAGGTAAATCATCTTCATTATCAAGTTTAGCTAATTCTTGAATAGCAGCATTTTTAGCTACTAATCCTGCAGTTTCTATCTTCTTTTGAAGTGCTTGTCTTTTATCTTCTTTTGCTTGTTCTTGTGCTTTAACTTCATTTAAAGCTTTAGTCACTTCATCCTCTGCTGCTTGTGCTTCTTTTTGTCTTGCAGCAGCAGCCTCAGCAGATTTCTTAGCCTCTTCAGCTCTCTTTTGGCAAAGCTCTAATTGTTTAGAAACTTCATCAAGAAGTTGCTGAGCCTTTTCAACTTGAGCAGAGTTATCTCCTTGCGGAGCATTGGCTACTTGTGCAGTCATGCATATATAAGTAGAAATGAGCATCACTCTTTAAGTTTCTA
>NW_001864740.1:0-932 GCF_000209125.1 Entamoeba dispar SAW760
AAAAAGGTGCACTTTTTTGATTTTAATAAAAAGTACTAGGTATCCAATATCGTTCTGTGGATCCTCCAAAAAATAAAGTTTTATCAGAAATGGTGAGGTTGTAGCAGAGATATTAATTCAACAATTTTATTGAAAAAAGGTGCACTTTTTATGATTTTAATATAAAGTACTAGGTATCCAATATCGTTCTGTGGATCCTCCAAAAAATAAAGTTTTATCAGAAATGGTGAGGTTGTAGCAGAGATATTAATTCAACAAATTTGTTGAAAAAAGGTGCACTTTTTTGATTTTAATATAAAGTACTAGGTATCCAATATCGTTCTGTGGATCCTCCAAAAAATAAAGTTTTATCAGAAATGGTGAGGTTGTAGCAGAGATATTAATTCAACAATTTTATTGAAAAAAGGTGCACTTTTTTGATTTTAATAAAAAGTACTAGGTATCCAATATCGTTCTGTGGATCCTCCAAAAAATAAAGTTTTATCAGAAATGGTGAGGTTGTAGCAGAGATATTAATTCAACAAATTTGTTGAAAAAAGGTGCACTTTTTATGATTTTAATATAAAGTACTATATATCAATTATCTTCAAAAGCACTCTGCAAAAAGATAAAAATTATTAATTGTGATCGTCATGTATTTGAGATATTAATTTATTCTATTTTTATCTAAACCAAATGAAAGAAGTTAAATGTCGTCAATTTTAATAAAAAGTACTAAGTATTAATCACATTAATATGCACTCTACAAAAAGATAAAAATTATTAATTCTGGTCGCTTTCTATCTGAGATAATTTTTGACATGTTTCTGTCTAAATTAGAAGAAAGAAGTTAAATGTCGTCAATTTTAATAAAAAGTACTAAGTATTAATCACATTAATATGCACTCTACAAAAAGATAAAAATTATTAATTCTGGTCGCTTTCTATCTGAG
>NW_001864739.1:0-555 GCF_000209125.1 Entamoeba dispar SAW760
ATTTTTTAATAGTCTTTAATAAAAATAATCATTCATATCTCAAAAAATGTCAACGAAAGTATAAAAATTTATAAGGTAAAAGTTGTTCAGATATTAATTTTAAACAAGTGATTTATTAATAAAAATTTATAAAAAATGATACTTCTATCATGATTTTTTTGAGACACAAAAAATGACTTATCTTAAATATACATCGTTTTTCATATAATATAAAATAATAATTATAATACTGATATATCAAATAAAATAATTGTTTTGTAGATAAAGTATTGAAGGACGTATAGATGAGTAGAGTCAATATTTTTTGTCACTGAGTCAATTTTATCATATCTCTGTAACAAGGTTGTTTTAATGAAAACTTATAAGGTAAAAAATGTTCTTGGAGGTAATCTGAAGACCTCATTTTTTAACAATTTTTTCATGATTATTTCATCATTTTATTTAACATAATTATGTATGAGAAATGAATTGTTTAGAATTCAATTCTGAACAACTTTTACCTTATAAATTTTTATACTTTCGTTGACATTTTTTGAGATATTGATATAAAAAAAT
>NW_001864738.1:0-942 GCF_000209125.1 Entamoeba dispar SAW760
TAATGGATGATAAAAGCTATTTAAGGTAAGATTAATACATTTAATCCCGAGAATAGAAACTCTTGAAGAAGTAAATTATCTACCCGTCTTGAAACACGGACCAAGGAGTCTAACATGGATGCGAATGAGAATAGCAGGAAAGCTATAACATGAAGAGAAAACGAAAAACTATGAGAGTGTAGAAATACATTTAGCAATAGTATCTTTCAATAGAAGAAGTAAATATGTTAGGACCCGAAAGATGGTGAACTATACTTGAACGGATTGAAGCCGAAGGAAACTTTGGTGGAAGATTCACGCAGTGTTAACGTGCAAATTACTTGTCATATTTGAGTATAGGGGCGAAAGACTCATCGAACTATCTAGTAGCTGGTTCCACCTGAATATTCCCTTAGGAAGGTCAAAGTATTAATAGTATTGATTGGTAAAGATAATGATTAGGTGTAATGGGTGAGTATTTTCACTCAACATCTTGTCAAACTATGAATAAACAAAGAAGAATTCTCAGTGTTAAATACACTTCAGGAATTTAAATATAAACATACTTTGAATCGGCCAAGTCTGGTAAGCAGGACTGGCGATGCGGGATGAACCGAACGTCGAGATAAAGTGCCAAAAAGAAACATAACGAGTACCACAAAAGGTATTCATTCATATTGACAATAGGACGGTGGCCATGGAAGTCGGAAACCGCTAAGGAATGTGTAACAACTCACCTATCGAATGAATGAGTCCTGAAAATGGATGGCATTATAATTTCTTAACTGATACTCGACCGTTAAAATGAAGACATTTTAACGAGTAAGGAAACGAAATGGCGTAAGGACAACAAAAGTAGTAAAGATTTAAAGTAATTTAGATTGAACTGTCCTTAGTGCAGATCTTGGTGGTAGTAGCAATACTAAGAGAGAAAAAACATCTTAGACTGAGAGGAGAAGTCCT
>NW_001864737.1:0-963 GCF_000209125.1 Entamoeba dispar SAW760
ATAAAAAATATATATATAAAAATATCTATCTAATAAACTTTGAACTATTGATTATTCTTTACTATTCTTTATTTTTGAATAGTTTATTGTATGTTTATGTTATATATTAGTTATGTTTATTTTATCTTAATGTTAATTTGTGTATTAATAATCAGAAAAATACAATCTTCTAAATAACTATATAATTAAACTAAAAGGAGATATCTATAATGTTTGAAACAACACTATTATTATCTAAAGAGAAACAATATCCAATAACTTTGTAAGTATCATTGAAAAGAAATTCAATAGATTTTATGGTAATCAATTGACCTTATCTATGATGTGTTGTAGATAAGTTTTATAAACATTTAATAAGTTGAAAAACAAAATACTTAAATTCATTTATTTTAAAGCATCTGAGAAATGACAATCCTTTTTGGTGTAAACATACTTTTTCCACAAAGTGCATTGTTAATTCCATTATAGTTGAATGAGTTTTGACTGCAATAAGACTTTGATTTATTATTGCCTTTGCATACACGAATATCAGATTTCTCCCCAAGCAAGAATAAAAAGTTATCAGATTTAGTTCCCAGATTGAAGGCTTTTTGGTTTTGTTTTAAAGTGAATTTCGTCATACCATCTAATCTACCATTAGACCTTAGTGAAAACAAAAATGCTTTGGGGTCCTTAATCCAATTCCCAATCACATTGATTTTAGCATTAATATATCCTCCAAACTTATTTCCATCTGTATCTTCTATAACGAACAAAACGTGTTCTTTCCCACTTAACATTTTGTCACAAACAGATGTTCTTTGATTCCAATCATTAACATATGAATCAAATAAATACTTCCAACTTTTCTATTTGTCCATTCTTCAAATTGTTTCATTTCTTTAATCCTTAGTTGTTCTTCTGATTCTTGATGGCATTGCTTTTTCCTTTCTTCTTCTTCTTTTCTCCTGGTTTCTTCTTCTT
>NW_001864736.1:0-363 GCF_000209125.1 Entamoeba dispar SAW760
AATACTGGGAAGATAAGAAAAGGGATATATAAGTGATATAAATGTTATAAGTGATATAAATGTTATAAGTGATATAAATGATATAAGTGATATAAATGATATAAGTTATATAAATGATATAGATATGATATAGATATAGATATAGATATGATATATAAAAGACATAAGAAAGATAAGATATAAAATAAACAGACTAGGAATAATAATAAAAGTACATAGTCATATAATAATATAATAATATAAGAAAATATATGATAGTCATAGTCATAAGTAAGTAGGATAACGGTAGGTTCATATCAAGTAGGATACACCCGTTCCCATCCGAACACGGAAGTAAAGATGCTTAGAGCCTGATCAGTACCA
>NW_001864735.1:0-917 GCF_000209125.1 Entamoeba dispar SAW760
TACCTATTTCTATCTTTACACTTAGCTTATATATATTTATATCTTCCCTATTTATTATGTTATTATTTATCATCTTTTTACCTTTATATCTTTTTATTACTTTATTATACATCTACTATACACTTCTTACTATTACTATTTCCTACTTATTACTATTTACTTATTACTTCTTACATTACTTCCATTTCTTACTTATTACTTATTACTTCTTACTTATTACTTCTTACTTATTACTTCTTACATCCTTTTACTACTTACTACTTACACCTACCCATCTATTCATAACGGTTCCATGGTGTAGGGGCAGCATATAAGATTTTGGTTCTTAGGACCCCAGTTCGAATCTGGGTGGGACCACTTTTTATGTATATAACTATACCTTTATACCATTATATTAAACTTATGAACTTTATCTATGTTTATATTCTAACTATTATCTCTTTCTATATATATTTCTATCTTATATTATGTTATATATTCTACTATATTCTACTTTTATCACCACTTATGTATGTATGTATATATATATATCACTATCTATATATTATATATATATATTATGTATCTATATATTATATATATTATGTATCTATATATTATTTATATATATTATATATATATTATCTATCTATATATTCTTCTTTATCACTCTCTGTCTATATGTTTATTCCTTTTATATATGTTTATTCCTTTTATATATGTTTATTCCCTTTAAAAAATACCTAGAAGGCGACTATGGGGATCGGACCCATGACCTTCTCTTTACGAGAGAGACGCTCTGCCACTGAGCTAAGCCGCCTTATATTATTATTACCTATTTCTATCTTTACACTTAGCTTATATATATTTATTATCTTCCCTATTTATTATGTTATTATTTATCATCTTTTTACCTTTATATCTTTTTATTACTTTAT
>NW_001864734.1:0-744 GCF_000209125.1 Entamoeba dispar SAW760
TTATTATTCATGATTTATTTATTTTATTTTATCTTCATTATGTATTTGTTTTTAATATTAATCATTATTTTTTTATATTAATATCTCAAAAAATGTCAACGAAAGTATAAAAATTTATAAGGTAAAAGTTGTTCAGAATTGAATTCTAAACAACTCTTTATTTAATGATGTTGTAATGATAAATTGAACGATTTTATTCATCTTTTTAACGTTTGAATTGAAATAGTTTAAATAATAAAATAATATAGTTTTTTAATAGAAAAGATTTTTTGAAAAATGTTGATTTAAAAATAAATAACTTATACTTCATAAAATCTTGATTTAAAAAATGTTATTTCTACAATGAATAACAAAAAATAATCTATAAATAGAACACTATTATTTTAATAATTATTAATATCTCAAATGTACTGCGTCAAGAATTAATAACAACTGCATTTTTTAAGTGCATGATGTAAGGTAATAGATACCTAGTACTTTTTATTAAAATCAAAAAAGTGCACCTTTTTTCAATAAAATTGTTGAACTTGTATCTCATCTACAACCTCACCATTTCTGATAAAACTTTATTTTTTGGAGGTTCCATATAAAGTTACTAGATACCTAGTACTTTTTATTAAAATCAGACGCATTTAACTTCTTTCGTCTAATTTAGACAGAAACATGTCAAAAATTATCTCAGATAGAAAGCGACCAGAATTAATAATTTTTATCTTTTTGTAGAGTGCATATTAATGTGATTAA
>NW_001864733.1:0-263 GCF_000209125.1 Entamoeba dispar SAW760
TATGTGCTGTTATATCCTTTGTGATGGCTTTGTAGTTAAGTGGTAAAATACCCGCTTTGGGTGCGGGTGGCCCGGGTTCGATTCCCGGCGAAGCCCTTTTTACCACTATATCTCTATACTTTAACTACCTAGACTCTAATTTCCACTTATATTATGTTATATTATCTATTCTTATCTATTATTAACTATTCCTATTTATCTATTATATTTATTATATTTATTATTATTATTATTATATTTCTTATTATTATTATATATCTTAT
>NW_001864732.1:0-849 GCF_000209125.1 Entamoeba dispar SAW760
GTTTGTAGAGTATGTATGTATGCTTATTATTTATGTTATATAAATCTCTTAGTGTTCCTATGTGTATAACTCTATTATTTATGTCTTATTTATTATTTTATTATTTTATTATGTTATTATTTTATTATGTTATTATTTTATTATGTTATTATGTTCTTATTTTATTATCCATGCTATTATGTTCTTATTTTATTATCCTATTATGTTATTATGTTATTATGTTCTTATTTTATTATGTTCTTATGTTCTTATGTTATTATGTTATTATGTTATTATGAGTGTGTTCAATATCATCATCCCTTACCTATTTCTACTATAACCGATTGGCCTTGTTAGCTCAGTCGGAAGAGCATCAGCCTTCTAAGCTGAGGGTCGCAGGTTCGAGCCCTGCATGAGGCGCCTTTTTATCATCCATATCTATAACTATAACTATACCTATAACTATACCTATCCAACTTTATACTCTCTATGTTTCTTATATGTATATTACTTATTTCTACTACTTATTATCAACTATACACCTATCCTATACTATATCCTTATTATCTTATATGTTTATATTCCTATTTCACTATATTACTATATTACTATTTGACTATATGACTATATTCCTATTTGACTATATTACTATATTCCTATATTACTATTTGACTATATTACTATTTGACTATATGACTATATGTGTTTGTAGAGTATGTATGTATGCTTATTATTTATGTTATATAAATCTCTTAGTGTTCCTATGTGTATAACTTCTATTATTTATGTTCTTATTTTATTATTTTATTATTTTATTATGTTATTATTTTATTATGTTATTATTTTATTATGTTATTATGTTCTTATTTT
>NW_001864731.1:0-890 GCF_000209125.1 Entamoeba dispar SAW760
TAATAAGTCATTACATATATAAAATAAACATAAATAATAAAATAAAATTTAATAATATAAAAATATATATAAATATAGTCATAGTCTAGAAGTCAAGAATACTAATAATCTGTGAGCCTTCCTAGCTCAGTCGGTAGAGCGCGCGGCTCTTAACCGCGCGGTCGTGGGTTCGAGCCCCACGGGGGGCGTATTTTTATAATAAGAATAGGTGGTATAAGAGGAAATAGTATAAAGTATAAAGGTATAAAGGTATAAAGGTATAAAGGTATAAATGGTTATAGGTATAAAAGTATAAAAGTATAAAAGTATAAGAATATAAAGGTATAAAGGGATAAGAATAGTATAAGAGGAATAGAATAGTATAGTATAAAGGGATAAGAATAGCATATAGGTAATAGTATAAAGTAGGTACATCTAATAAGGATATAGGAAGTAAAATACTAAGTAAAATACTAAGGAAGTATAAAAAGATATATACATATATACATGTATAAGTATAATAAATAGAAATAGAAATATAAGAATATATCTACTAAAGAGAAAGAATAAGGGAATAAGGGAATAAAAAAAGAACATAATAATATAATATAATAATATAATAATAAGTGAATAAGATGATAATAATAATAATAGTAGCATAAAGGTTAATAATAATAGTAAAAAAGACGCTTCCGCTTGGGATCGAACCAAGGACCTAACGGTTAACAGCCGTTCGCTCTGCCGACTGAGCCACGGAAGCTTTCAGTAAGCATAAGTTAAGCAGAAGTTAAGCAGAAATGTTAAAGTAGATATGATAAGCAGAAATGATAAAGTAGATATGATAAGCAGAAATGATAAAGTAGAAATAATAAAGTAGATATGATAAAGTAAATATGATAAGCATAAGTTGA
>NW_001864730.1:0-897 GCF_000209125.1 Entamoeba dispar SAW760
TATGATAGTTATGTATTTGAGATATTAACTTCTTTCATTTGGTTTAGATAAAAATAGAATAAATTAATATCTCAAATACATGACGATCACAATTAATAATTTTTATCTTTTTGCAGAGTGCTTTTGAAGATAATTGATATATAGTACTTTATATTAAAATCATAAAAAGTGCACCTTTTTTCAACAAATTTGTTGAATTAATATCTCTGCTACAACCTCACCATTTCTGATAAAACTTTATTTTTTGGAGGATCCACAGAACGATATTGGATACCTAGTACTTTTTATTAAAATCAAAAAAGTGCACCTTTTTTCAATAAAATTGTTGAATTAATATCTCTGCTACAACCTCACCATTTCTGATAAAACTTTATTTTTTGGAGGATCCACAGAACGATATTGGATACCTAGTACTTTATATTAAAATCAAAAAAGTGCACCTTTTTTCAACAAATTTGTTGAATTAATATCTCTGCTACAACCTCACCATTTCTGATAAAACTTTATTTTTTGGAGGATCCACAGAACGATATTGGATACCTAGTACTTTATATTAAAATCATAAAAAGTGCACCTTTTTTCAATAAAATTGTTGAATTAATATCTCTGCTACAACCTCACCATTTCTGATAAAACTTTATTTTTTGGAGGATCCACAGAACGATATTGGATACCTAGTACTTTTTATTAAAATCAAAAAAGTGCACCTTTTTTCAACAAATTTGTTGAATTAATATCTCTGCTACAACCTCACCATTTCTGATAAAACTTTATTTTTTGGAGGATCCACAGAACGATATTGGATACCTAGTACTTTTTATTAAAATCAAAAAAGTGCACCTTTTTTCAATAAAATTGTTGAATTAATATCTCTGCTACAACCTCACCATTTCTGAT
>NW_001864728.1:0-865 GCF_000209125.1 Entamoeba dispar SAW760
AAGAGTTCACTTTTATACTATATATATGTATATATTCTTATTTATTAGTCACTTATACTATTAACTTTATCTATTCCTCTTATATATTATACTTATTATACTTATTATATATATTATATCTATTCTTACTCTATACCTTTATTATATTATTTATATTATATATATTATATATATTTATTATCCTTATTATTTTTATTATTCCACTTCTTATCTATTATATCTATTCTCACTTCTTATACTTACTACTGTTACATCTCTTACATCTCTTACATTTCTTACATTTCTTACATCTCTTACATCTCTTACATCTCTTACATCTCTTACATCTCTTATTCCTCTTACTATACCTACTACTCTTACTACTCTTACTATACCTACTATACCTACTACTCTTACTACTCCTACTTTCCCCCTCCCCTTTATTGTTAATGGGGGTGTAGCTCAGATGGTAGAGCACTCGCTTTGCATGCGAGGGGCAAGGGGATCGATACCCCTCACCTCCATTATTATCTATTATTACCTTTTATTCTTTTATGTTATTTCTTATATATCTTATATTCTCTTTTATATACAGTAGTACTTCCTTATTCTTATTATATTAAAAATTTATGTATATATATATATATATTATTATGTTTATTCTTATTTTATATATGTGTATATGTATATATATATATATTTATGTACCTTATATATATCCATTTATTCTTTTATCTTTTATTAACTTATATCCTTATATTTTTATGTTTAAAACGACCGACTTTCCTTATATTTTTATGAATAAAACGACAATGGCAGGATTCGAACCTACGCTCCAAATGGAAACTCCTTAGCAGGGAGCCGCCTTAACCGCTCGGCCACATTG
>NW_001864727.1:0-675 GCF_000209125.1 Entamoeba dispar SAW760
CATTAAATAATCAGTTGTTTAGAATTCAATTCTGAACAACTTTTACCTTATAAATTTTTATACTTTCGTTGACATTTTTTGAGATATGAATGATTATTTTTATTAAAGACTATTAAAAAATTATTTAATATCTTTATATCTCATTCTTTAAATTAAATTCTGTTTAACAATTATCTTAATCTGTATTAGTTATTATTCATGATTTATTTATTTTATTTTATCTTCATTATGTATTTCTTTTTAATATTAATCATTATTTTTTTATATTAATATCTCAAAAAATGTCAACGAAAGTATAAAAATTTATAAGGTAAAAGTTGTTCAGAATTGAATTCTAAACAACTCTTTATTTAATGATGTTGTAATGATAAATTGAACGATTTTATTCATCTTTTTAACGTTTGAATTGAAATAGTTTAAATAATAAAATAATATAGTTTTTTAATAGAAAAGATTTTTTGAAAAATGTTGATTTAAAAATAAATAACTTATACTTCATAAAATCTTGATTTAAAAAATGTTATTTCTACAATGAATAACAAAAAATAATCTATAAATAGAACACTATTATTTTAATAATTATTAATATCTCAAATGTACTGCGTCCAAGAATTAATAACAACTGCATTTTTTAAGTGCATGATGTAAGGTAATAGATACCTAGTACTTTTTATA
>NW_001864726.1:0-957 GCF_000209125.1 Entamoeba dispar SAW760
TAATAATAATAAGAATTTTTTTTAATAAGAATTTTTATGATTAAGGTTATAGAAGTGAAAGGGATTAAAGTAAAGTATCTAGTCAATAAAAGACGAGCTTGGCAGGGATCGACCTGCAATCCCCAGATTCGTAGTCTGATGCGTTTCCATTGCGCCACAAGCCCTATAACATTCATAAAATACTGGGAAGATAAAAAAAGGGATATATAAGTTATATAAATGTTATAAGTTATATAAATGTTATAAGTTATATAAATGATATAAGTTATATAAATGATATAAGTTATATAAATGATATAGATATGATATAGATATAGATATAGATATGATATATAAAAGACATAAGAAAGATAAGATATAAAATAAACAGACTAGGAATAATAATAAAAGTACATAGTCATATAATAATATAATAATATAAGAAAATATATGATAGTCATAGTCATAAGTAAGTAGGATAACGGTAGGTTCATATCAAGTAGGATACACCCGTTCCCATCCGAACACGGAAGTAAAGATGCTTAGAGCCTGATCAGTACCATTATGTTCACACAGATGGGAACGTCAGGTAATCTACCTTTTTGTTTTTATATAGAGAGTTTTTTTTTAAATAAAGGAATAAAGGAATAAAGGAATATAGAAATATAGAAATATAGAAATAAAGGAATATAGAAATAAATACATACATAGATATATAAATAAAGATATATATAAATAAATAAATAAAGAAATATATATATATATATAAATAAAGAAATATATATATAATAGAATATAAAGGTTATAGAAGTTGAAAGGGATTAAAGTAAAGTAATCTAGTCAATAAAAAGACGAGCTTGGCAGGGATCGAACCTGCAATCCCCAGATTCGTAGTCTGATGCGTTTCCATTGCGCCACAAGCCCTATAACATTCATAAAATACTGGGAAGATAAAAAAAGGGATATATAAGTTATATA
>NW_001864725.1:0-934 GCF_000209125.1 Entamoeba dispar SAW760
TAGTACTTTTTATTAAAATCAAAAAAGTGCACCTTTTTTCAACAAATTTGTTGAATTAATATCTCTGCTACAACCTCACCATTTCTGATAAAACTTTATTTTTTGGAGGATCCACAGAACGATATTGGATACCTAGTACTTTTTATTAAAATCAAAAAAGTGCACCTTTTTTCAATAAAATTGTTGAATTAATATCTCTGCTACAACCTCACCATTTCTGATAAAACTTTATTTTTTGGAGGATCCACAGAACGATATTGGATACCTAGTACTTTATATTAAAATCATAAAAAGTGCACCTTTTTTCAATAAAATTGTTGAATTAATATCTCTGCTACAACCTCACCATTTCTGATAAAACTTTATTTTTTGGAGGATCCACAGAACGATATTGGATACCTAGTACTTTTTATTAAAATCAAAAAAGTGCACCTTTTTTCAATAAAATTGTTGAACTTGTATCTCATCTACAACCTCACCATTTCTGATAAAACTTTATTTTTTGGAGGTTCCATATAAAGTTACTAGATACCTAGTACTTTTTATTAAAATCAGACGCATTTAACTTCTTTCGTCTAATTTAGACAGAAACATGTCAAAAATTATCTCAGATAGAAAGCGACCAGAATTAATAATTTTTATCTTTTTGTAGAGTGCATATTAATGTGATTAATACTTAGTACTTTTTATTAAAATTGACGACATTTAACTTCTTTCATCTAATTTAGACAGAAACATGTCAAAAATTATCTCAGATAGAAAGCGACCAGAATTAATAATTTTTATCTTTTTGTAGAGTGCATATTAATGTGATTAATACTTAGTACTTTTATTAAATTGACGACATTTACTTCTTTCATCTAGTTAGATAAAAAGTTATATCTCAAATACATACTATCATATATATATATAGTATGAGTATAACTATATGTGT
>NW_001864724.1:0-953 GCF_000209125.1 Entamoeba dispar SAW760
AGCCGCGGTATTCAGCTCCAATAGTGTATATTAAAGTTGCTGTGATTAAAACGCTCGTAGTTGAATTAAAATGTGATTTTATACATTTTGAAGACTTTACATTAAGTGAAGTTTCTAGAAATGTTAAATTAAAATCAAAGAAGGAGACAATTCAAGTAATTGAGTTGTCATTACTTTGAATAAAATAAGGTGTTTAAAGCAAAACATTATGTTAATGAATATTCAAGCATGGGACAATGCTGAGGAGATGTCAATTAGACATTTCGAGAGAAGGATTAAAAGGAACAATTGGGGTGATTCAGAAAATAACGGGAGAGGTGAAAATCCATGATCGCTATAAGATGCACGAGAGCGAAAGCATTTCACTCAACTGGGTCCATTAATCAAGAACGAAAGTTAGGGGATCGAAGACGATCAGATACCGTCGTAGTCCTAACTATAAACGATGTCAACCAAGGATTGGATGAAATTCAGATGTACAAAGATGAAGAAACATTGTTTCTAAATCCAAGTATATCAATACTACCTTGTTCAGAACTTAAAGAGAAATCTTGAGTTTATGGACTTCAGGGGGAGTATGGTCACAAGGCTGAAACTTAAAGGAATTGACGGAAGGGCACACCAGGAGTGGAGCCTGCGGCTTAATTTGACTCAACACGGGAAAACTTACCAAGACCGAACAGTAGAAGGAATGACAGATTAAGAGTTCTTTCATGATTTATTGGGTAGTGGTGCATGGCCGTTCTTAGTTGGTGGAGTGATTTGTCAGGTTAATTCCGGTAACGAACGAGACTGAAACCTATTAATTAGTTTTCTGCCTATAAGACAGAAATGTTCGCAAGAACAGGTGCGTAAGTACACTTCTTAAAGGGACACATTTCATTGTCCTATTTTAATTGTTAGTTATCTATTTCGATAGACTCTTTTAACGTGGGAAAAGAAAAGAAGCATCA
>NW_001864723.1:0-733 GCF_000209125.1 Entamoeba dispar SAW760
TAATTTTTATACTTTCGTTGAATTTTTTGAGATATGAATGATTATTTTTATTAAAGACTATTAAAAAATTATTTAATATCTTTATATCTCATTCTTTAAATTAAATTCTGTTTAACAATTATCTTAATCTGTATTAGTTATTATTCATGATTTATTTATTTTATTTTATCTTCATTATGTATTTCTTTTTAATATTAATCATTATTTTTTTATATTAATATCTCAAAAAATGTCAACGAAAGTATAAAAATTTATAAGGTAAAAGTTGTTCAGAATTGAATTCTAAACAATTCATTTCTCATACATAATTATGTTAAATAAAATGATGAAATAATCATGAAAAAATTGTTAAAAAATGAGGTCTTCAGATTACCTCCAAGAACATTTTTTACCTTATAAGTTTTCATTAAAACAACCTTGTTACAGAGATATGATAAAATTGACTCAGTGACAAAAAATATTGACTCTACTCATCTATACGTCCTTCAATACTTTATCTACAAAACAATTATTTTATTTGATATATCAGTATTATAATTATTATTTTATATTATATGAAAAACGATGTATATTTAAGATAAGTCATTTTTTGTGTCTCAAAAAAATCATGATAGAAGTATCATTTTTTATAAATTTTTATTAATAAATCACTTGTTTAAAATTAATATCTGAACAACTTTTACCTTATAAATTTTTATACTTTCGTTGACATTTTTTGAGATATTAATATAAA
>NW_001864722.1:0-976 GCF_000209125.1 Entamoeba dispar SAW760
TTTTATACTTAACTACTTCTTTAAACTATATATATATTTATATGTATATCATCACTTTATATATCATATATTTCTTATTTATATATATATTTATATTTATACATCTATGTTTATATAAAACAAAAACTATACCTATAACTATAACTATAACTATAACTATATTCTTATCCTTTATATATGTTTATATATATATATATATGTATATGTTTATTTCTTTATTTGTATATATGTATATATGTATATATTATCTACTTCTTTATATGTTTATATGTTATTATGTTTATATGTTATTATGTTTATATGTTATTATGTTATTATGTTATTATATATATGTTATTATGTTATTATGTTATTATATATATGTTTATGTTATCTACTTCTTTATATATGTTTATGTTTATGTTTATTCTTTCCCCTTTTTATATTTCTATTATTTATTTATATACTTTCACTTTCTTATATACTCCCTTTTTACTTTTTACTTCCTTCTTTAACTTGTAAGCTTCCTTAGCTCAGCTGGTAGCAGCGTTAGACTGAAGTTCTAAAGGTCGTTGGTTCGAACCCGACAGGAAGCATACGCTTTTTAGACTTTATATTACTTATTATATCCTAGATATATTAGATATACTACTTATACTACTTATACTATTTTTATTAATTTTTTTATCTTTATTATCTTTATTATCTTTATTATCTTTATTATCTTTATTATCTTTATTATCTTTACTACACCTTCCATCTTATCTTATGTATATAACTATATCACTATATTCCCTACCAACTTATTATTATATGTATATCTTATCATATGTATATATCACTATTCTTTAGTTACTTACTTATCTATATATATTTATATATAAACCTTTATCTATATCACTATCTATATCCTTTATCTATATATATATATATATATCTTTGTCTATATCACTTGATATATCATTATCTACTTTATTTATATCACTAACTATATCCT
>NW_001864721.1:0-710 GCF_000209125.1 Entamoeba dispar SAW760
TAAGATTAATAGTTCTTAATCAAGGAGAATTAATGATTAAATCTTAGAAATAAGATTAAATCGAATAAAATGGTAACATATCATGAACTTTAAAATGGAGTGTGAAAATCTACGGAAGAGTTCTCTTTTCTTCTTAACAAAAGTAAACTCCACTGAAATGAATCAATCAGAGAAGTGGAATTTATTGGCTTTGTAAGAAATTCAACATATGATTGAATTGTGGTATTTTTGCAGTCTTCATAAAAATTAAAGGGAATCTTAGCATAAAGCTAATTAAAGAATTCTTTTGCTCGTACTAATAACCGCAACAGGTCTCCAAGAAGCAAAATCTTTAGTTAAATAGAATAACGCAGGTAAGGGAAGTCGGCAACATAGCTCTGTAAGTTAGCAAGAAAGAGTAGCTCTGGTGATTTCCTTGTAAAAGGATTAAAATCGAATCAGAACTTTAAAGGTTAGGGGAATCCGACTGTTTAATAAAAACATAGCATTCTGATAAATCTAAAAGGTTCATTACAGAATGTGATTTCTGCCCAGTGCTCTGAATGTCAAGGTAATGAAATTTACTTAAGCGCGGGTTAACGGCGGGAGTAACTATGACTCTCTTAAGGTAGCCAAATGCCTCGTCATCTAATTAGTGACGCGCATGAATGGATCACCGTGATTCCCACTGTCCCTATCTGCAATCTAGTGAAACCACAGTCAAGGGAACG
>NW_001864720.1:0-924 GCF_000209125.1 Entamoeba dispar SAW760
TGCGATAAGTGATAGACAATAAATGTGAATATCCAACTTGATGCTGAAGTATACTATGACTCAAGGTATATATGATATCATATCCAAATAAAGAGTATATAAAAGCAAATATAGTAGAAGTGAGAAGTAGCTAGTGGGTAAAGAGAGAAGAAGTAAAGAGCTTTAACCAGATATCTATAAGTGAGTTAATAAATAAAGATTTGAGTATCGTAAGAGGACTCCCTTTAACTTAAGCATATCAATAAGGGAAGGAAGAAAAAATAACAATGATTTCTTAAGTAATGGCGAATGAAAAAGAAAAAGACCAAGTTGATAAAAATGGATAATTGTAAAAAGGTTAGAAGAATACAGCAATGTGTGAGGCTAGTCTTAAATTATTCAGAGTGTAACTAAAAGAAAAATTATATTTAAAAGAGATAATTTAGATTGAATTCAGAACGAATGCTGAGCCAGAGAGAGTGAAAGCCTCGTCAATTTAAATATATTTTGAAAAGAATATAGTTTAGAAAAGAGTAAATTTATTTGGAAGTATAAATCGAAAAGGTGATAGTATTCATCAAAGTCTAAATATTACAGGAAAACTGATAGCAAAGAAGTACTGTGAAGGAAAACTTAAAAGAACTTTGGAAAAAGAGTGAAAAGAGCTTGAAAGAGTAATATGTGAACGGATAATTTATAAGAAAAATAGTAGAATGTATTATAAATAAAAATATAAAAAGATTAGATATATAAGTAGTATATTTAATAAGATTGTATTGAAATTTGTAATATAGGAAATTATTAAGAGCAAGAGAATTATTTCATTTATAGTGATTATTAATAAACGAGAATATTAAGAGAAATCTTAGTATTTAATTGTGAATTAAAAGTAAAAATCCAATAATAATGGAATGATAAAAGCTATTTAAGGTAAGATTAATACAT
>NW_001864719.1:0-362 GCF_000209125.1 Entamoeba dispar SAW760
CAGACTACGAATCTGGGGATTGCAGGTTCGATCCCTGCCAGGCTCGTCTTTTTATTGACTAGATTACTTTACTTTAATCCCTTTCAACTTCTAAAACCTTTATATTCTATTATATATATATTTCTTTATTTATATATATATATATATTTCTTTATTTATTTATTTATATATATCTTTATTTATATATCTATGTATGTATTTATTTCTATATTCCTTTATTTCTATATTTCTATATTTCTATATTCCTTTATTCCTTTATTCCTTTATTTAAAAAAAAACTCTCTATATAAAAACAAAAAGGTAGATTACCTGACGTTCCCATCTGTGTGAACATAATGGTACTGATCAGGCTCTAAGCATCT
>NW_001864718.1:0-372 GCF_000209125.1 Entamoeba dispar SAW760
CTCTATATAAAACAAAAAGGTAGATTACCTGACGTTCCCATCTGTGTGACATAATGGTCTGATCAGGCTCTAAGCACTTTACTTCCGTGTTCGGATGGGAACGGGTGTATCCTACTTGATATGAACCTACCGTTATCCTACTTACTTATGACTATGACTATCATATATTTTCTTATATTATTATATTATTATATGACTATGTACTTTTATTATTATTCCTAGTCTGTTTATTTTATATCTTATCTTTCTTATGTCTTTTATATATCATATCTATATCTATATCTATATCATATCTATATCATTTATATAACTTATATCATTTATATAACTTATATCGATTTATATAACTTATAACTTTTATATAACTTATAA
>NW_001864717.1:0-718 GCF_000209125.1 Entamoeba dispar SAW760
AATTCATTCTAACATAATTTATTAATTATTGATAATTAAATCATTTTCTATAAAAAGTAATAAATATCAAATAACTTTTAGTGTACTAGTAATTGTTATAGTTATTATTAATTCTTGACGCAGTATAGATAAAATAATTTTTAACAATTCATTCTAACATAATTTATTAATTATTGATAATTAAATCATTTTCTATAAAAAGTAATAAATATCAAATAACTTTTAGTGTACTAGTAATTGTTATAGTTATTATTAATTCTTGACGCAGTATAGATAAAATAATTTTTAACAATTCATTCTAACATAATTTATTAATTATTGATAATTAAATCATTTTCTATAAAAAGTAATAAATATCAAATAACTTTTAGTGTACTAGTAATTGTTATAGTTATTATTAATTCTTGACGCAGTACATTTGAGATATTAATAATTATTAAAATAATAGTGTTCTATTTATAGATTATTTTTTGTTATTCATTGTAGAAATAACATTTTTTAAATCAAGATTTTATGAAGTATAAGTTATTTATTTTTAAATCAACATTTTTCAAAAAATCTTTTCTATTAAAAAACTATATTATTTTATTATTTAAACTATTTCAATTCAAACGTTAAAAAGATGAATAAAATCGTTCAATTTATCATTACAACATCATTAAATAAAGAGTTGTTTAGAATTCAATTCTAAACAACTCTTTATTTAATGATGTTGTAA
>NW_001864716.1:0-935 GCF_000209125.1 Entamoeba dispar SAW760
AATAATTTAGTATTTCATTTATCCAATTAATTAATTTAAAATGATGTCTTCTTTTTATTATTTTCATTTATTGATGATAAACAATCTACATAAAACTAATTTTAATATTACTGTTTTGAACAATAATTATTATTAAAAATATCAAATTAAATGGATAATAATGAAATGATGAAAAAGATATTCAATTTTAATATATTCAATAACAATTAATTCTATTTGAACGAATTTATTTTATAATATCATTCAATAAATATTAAAATGAAGAATATTATTGTTTATGTTTTCGAATTGAATATTTTTAATTTTGTTATTTTCTTTATTCTAACAATTCTCATATAATACAAATTGATGAATACATATGTATTGAAATAAGAATAATGAAAATAAATCAAAAGATACAATTTACATTATAATATGATATATTTGTAAATATATTAAGAAATATTATTAAATATAAAATCAATTTTATTCAAATAATAATTGTATGAAAATTATTTAATACTTGTACTTTCATCAACTAACATACAACTACCGTTCATTTTATAATCAAATATGATTCATAAAGGAATTGATAAAGATGGACAAAGTGATAAGAGATATTATAATCAAAGAAAATAATAATAGTTTAAAATAAATTAGAAATATAGTAAAAACCCTAAAAATAAGTCATAATTAAGAAATGAATAAAGAGAGAATAAAGAGAAGGAGAAAGAAAAATAAAAAGTAGACCGTACTCTTAGATCATTTCTATAGTACAGTCAATCCATTATCCGTCTTAAAATTAACAACAAGACAATAGGATGAAGAATGAATAACCAACAACACCAACGGGAGACAAACATTTGGAAACAAGTGTACAATGAACAACTTGAATTAATCTAATGAAAGAAATTTCAGAGAAAGATTTAGAGGTGATGTAGGATGTCTGACTATAT
>NW_001864715.1:0-914 GCF_000209125.1 Entamoeba dispar SAW760
AATGAATGAGTCCTGAAAATGGATGGCATTATAATTTCTTAACTGATACTCGACCGTTAAAATGAAGACATTTTAACGAGTAAGGAAACGAAATGGCGTAAGGACAACAAAAGTAGTAAAGATTTAAAGTAATTTAGATTGAAACTGTCCTTAGTGCAGATCTTGGTGGTAGTAGCAAATACTAAGAAGAGGAAAAAAACATCTTAGAACTGAAGAGGAGAAAGGTTCCTAAACAACATTACTTGGATTAGGGTGAATCGATCCTAAATTACAGATGGAAATCCTTAAGAAATATATAAGTGACATATAGTCAATATAAGGATTGAAAGGGAATAAGATTAATAGTTCTTAATCAAGAGAATTAATGATTAAATCTTAGAAATAAGATTAAATCGAATAAAATGGTAACATATCATGAACTTTAAAATGGAGTGTGAAAATCTACGGAAGAGTTCTCTTTTCTTCTTAACAAAAGTAAACTCCATTGAAATGAATCAATCAGAGAAGTGGAATTTATTGGCTTTGTAAGAAATTCAACATATGATTGAATTGTGGTATTTTTGCAGTTTTCATAAAAATTTAAGGGAATATTTGCATGAAAGTATAAAAATTTATAAGGTAAAAGTTGTTCAGAATTGAATTCTAAACAATTCATTTCTCATACATAATTATGTTAAATAAAATGATGAAATAATCATGAAAAAATTGTTAAAAAATGAGGTCTTCAGATTACCTCCAAGAACATTTTTTACCTTATAAGTTTTCATTAAAACAACCTTGTTACAGAGATATGATAAAATTGACTCAGTGACAAAAAATATTGACTCTACTCATCTATACGTCCTTCAATACTTTATTTACAAAACAATTATTTTATTTGATATATCAGTATTATAATTATTATTTTATATTAT
>NW_001864714.1:0-894 GCF_000209125.1 Entamoeba dispar SAW760
AAAAGGGATATATAAGTTATATAAATGTTATAAGTTATATAAATGTTATAAGTTATATAAATGATATAAGTTATATAAATGATATAAGTTATATAAATGATATAGATATGATATAGATATAGATATAGATATGATATATCAAAGACATAAGAAAGATAAGATATAAAATAAACAGACTAGGAATAATAATAAAAGTACATAGTCATATAATAATATAATAATATAAGAAAATATATGATAGTCATAGTCATAAGTAAGTAGGATAACGGTAGGTTCATATCAAGTAGGATACACCCGTTCCCATCCGAACACGGAAGTAAAGATGCTTAGAGCCTGATCAGTACCATTATGTTCACACAGATGGGAACGTCAGGTAATCTACCTTTTTGTTTTTATATAGAGAGTTTTTTTTTAAATAAAGGAATAAAGGAATAAAGGAATATAGAAATATAGAAATATAGAAATAAAGGAATATAGAAATAAATACATACATAGATATATAAATAAAGATATATATAAATAAATAAATAAAGAAATATATATATATATATAAATAAAGAAATATATATATAATAGAATATAAAGGTTATAGAAGTTGAAAGGGATTAAAGTAAAGTAATCTAGTCAATAAAAAGACGAGCTTGGCAGGGATCGAACCTGCAATCCCCAGATTCGTAGTCTGATGCGTTTCCATTGCGCCACAAGCCCTATAACATTCATAAAATACTGGGAAGATAAAAAAAGGGATATATAAGTTATATAAATGTTATAAGTTATATAAATGTTATAAGTTATATAAATGATATAAGTTATATAAATGATATAAGTTATATAAATGATATAGATATGATATAGATACTAGATATAGATATGATATATAAAAGACATAAGAAA
>NW_001864713.1:0-927 GCF_000209125.1 Entamoeba dispar SAW760
CAAAAGGATATAGTTAGTGATATAATAAAGTAGATAAAGATATATCAAGTGATATAGATAAAGATATAGACAAAGATATATATATATATAGATAAAGGATATAGATAGTGATATAGATAAAGGTTTATATATATTTATATATAGATAAGTAAGTAACTAAAGAATAGTGATATATACATATGATAAGATATACATATAATAATAAGTTGGTAGGGAATATAGTGATATAGTTATATACATAAGATAAGATGGAAGGTGTAGTAAAGATAGTAAAGATAGTAAAGATAGTAAAGATAGTAAAGATAATAAAGATAATAAAGATAATAAAAATAATAAAAATAATAAAAATAATAAAAATAGTATAAGTAGTATAAGTAGTATAAGTAGTATATCTAATATATCTAGGATATGATAAGTAATATAAAGTCTAAAAAGCGTATGCTTCCTGTCGGGTTCGAACCAACGACCTTTAGAACTTCAGTCTAACGCTGCTACCAGCTGAGCTAAGGAAGCTTACAAGTTAAAGAAGGAAGTAAAAAGTAAAAAGGGAGTATATAAGAAAGTGAAAGTATATAAATAAATAATAGAAATATAAAAAGGGGAAAGATTAAACATAAACATAAACATAAACATAAACATATATAAAGAAGTAGATAACATAAACATATATATATATTAACATATAAACATATATACATATATACTTAATAACATAATAACATAATAACATAATAACATATAAAGAAGTAGATTATATAAACATATATACATATATACATATAAATAAACATATATAAAGGATAAGAATATAGGTATAGGTATAGTTTTTGAAATAATTAAACATAGATGTATAAATATAAATATAAATATAAATATAAATATAAAATAGATATATAAAGGAATGATATACATTATAAGTATAAACAT
>NW_001864712.1:0-900 GCF_000209125.1 Entamoeba dispar SAW760
GTGAGGTTGTAGCAGAGATATTAATTCAACAATTTTATTGAAAAAAGGTGCACTTTTTTGATTTTAATAAAAAGTACTAGGTATCCAATATCGTTCTGTGGATCCTCCAAAAAATAAAGTTTTATCAGAAATGGTGAGGTTGTAGCAGAGATATTAATTCAACAAATTTGTTGAAAAAAGGTGCACTTTTTATGATTTTAATATAAAGTACTATATATCAATTATCTTCAAAAGCACTCTGCAAAAAGATAAAAATTATTAATTGTGATCGTCATGTATTTGAGATATTAATTTATTCTATTTTTATCTAAACCAAATGAAAGAAGTTAAATGTCGTCAATTTTAATAAAAAGTACTAAGTATTAATCACATTAATATGCACTCTACAAAAAGATAAAAATTATTAATTCTGGTCGCTTTCTATCTGAGATAATTTTTGACATGTTTCTGTCTAAATTAGACGAAAGAAGTTAAATGCGTCTGATTTTAATAAAAAGTACTAGGTATCTAGTAACTTTATATGGAACCTCCAAAAAATAAAGTTTTATCAGAAATGGTGAGGTTGTAGATGAGATACAAGTTCAACAATTTTATTGAAAAAAGGTGCACTTTTTTGATTTTAATAAAAAGTACTAGGTATCTATTACCTTACATCATGCACTTAAAAAATGCAGTTGTTATTAATTCTTGACGCAGTACATTTGAGATATTAATAATTATTAAAATAATAGTGTTCTATTTATAGATTATTTTTTGTTATTCATTGTAGAAATAACATTTTTTAAATCAGATTTTATGAAGTATAAGTTATTTATTTTAAATCAACATTTTCAAAAATCTTTCTATAAAAACTATATATTTATATTTAACTATTCATCAACGTAAAGATGATAAATCGTC
>NW_001864711.1:0-645 GCF_000209125.1 Entamoeba dispar SAW760
CATAAATAATAAATAGGAACACTAAGTCTACCAAGATGCCCACACCAGGAATCGAACCTGGGTTATCAAAGCCACAATCTGATGTACTACCTCTGTACTATGTGAGCTTATATTAATAAGCAAAACATACAAACATATAGATACACATACATATACACATACATATACACATACATATACACATAGATACACATATAGAAATACACATAGATACACATATACATATACACATAGATACACATATACATATACACATAGATACACATATAGAAATACACATAGATACACTTATAAGTAAAGTACATAAGTAATATAATAAGGTAAAACTGTGAATAGAAATAATAGATAATAAATATAAAAGGAAGTAATGTATATATAGAAATATAAAGTAAGATATAGAAGAAATAAGATAGTAAGTTAGGCACATAATAGAGAAATATAATAAAAGGTGATATAGATAGTAAATAGTAGATAGTAGGTATAAGGTATAAGGTATAAAGTAATAAGTAATAAGTATAAAAGTATAAAAATAGAAAGGTATAATAGGTATAATAGGTAATAATAGGTATAAAAAGGGAATAAAAAATATAAAAGATATAAAAGATATAAAAAATATAACAAGATATAAAAGTTGAAATATATATA
>NW_001864710.1:0-795 GCF_000209125.1 Entamoeba dispar SAW760
CTCGGCCACTCTTGCTGGTTGTATATAATAAAATCAAAGAATAAAAACACTATAAAGGTATAAAGGTATAAAGGTATAAAGGTATAACTCTATATAGGTATAAAGGTATAAGAGGAATAGAATAGTATAAAGGTATAAAGGTATAACACTATAACACTATAGTCATATAGTCATATAAAGGTATAACTCTATAAGAATATAAGAATAGAATAGGGTAACACTATAGGAATAATATAAAGATAAAATAGAAAGTCTATATAGGATAAAGATAGAGTAAGAATAATAGAACATAAAAGGTTATAGATATCTAAACATTTACACATATATGAATATATAGATAGAAAAGGATCTAGAAATAAGAATAGAAAAGTATCTAGATGTATATATAGATATAAAGATAAGAACTAAGATGTAAGATGTAAGATGTAAGATATAAGATATAAGATATAAGATATAAGTAAACATATAGATTATAGGAGGCATAAAAAGTGTAAGGCCTCTGCGGGAATCGAACCCACGACCTTTCCCTTACTAGGGGAACGCACTGCCATCTATGCTAAGAGGCCTTCCAAGGATGGAGGTATATATAATATAAAAAAAAGGTGTAATATATATATAAAAAGTTGAAATAAATAAATATAAAAAGTTGGAATATATATATATAAAAGGTGTAATATATATAAAAGGTGTAATATATATAAAAGAAGGAATATATATATATATAAGGAAGAATAAATATAAATAAAAGATAAGGTATAATAAAATAATAAAGGTATAAAGTTATATAGATATATA
>NW_001864709.1:0-998 GCF_000209125.1 Entamoeba dispar SAW760
CTCCCGCCGGTTACCCGCCGCTTAAGTAAATTTCATTACCTTGACATTCAGAGCACTGGGCAGAAATCACATTCTGTAATGAACCTTTTAGATTTATCAGAATGCTATGTTTTTATTAAACAGTCGGATTCCCCTAACCTTTAAAGTTCTGATTCGATTTTAATCCTTTTACAAGGAAATCACCAGAGCTACTCTTTCTTGCTAACTTACAGAGCTATGTTGCCGACTTCCCTTACCTGCGTTATTCTATTTAACTAAAGATTTTGCTTCTTGGAGACCTGTTGCGGTTATTAGTACGAGCAAAAGAATTCTTTAATTAGCTTTATGCTAAGATTCCCTTTAATTTTTATGAAGACTGCAAAAATACCACAATTCAATCATATGTTGAATTTCTTACAAAGCCAATAAATTCCACTTCTCTGATTGATTCATTTCAGTGGAGTTTACTTTTGTTAAGAAGAAAAGAGAACTCTTCCGTAGATTTTCACACTCCATTTTAAAGTTCATGATATGTTACCATTTTATTCGATTTAATCTTATTTCTAAGATTTAATCATTAATTCTCTTGATTAAGAACTATTAATCTTATTCCCTTTCAATCCTTATATTGACTATATGTCACTTATATATTTCTTAAGGATTTCCATCTGTAATTTAGGATCGATTCACCCTAATCCAAGTAATGTTGTTTAGGAACCTTTCTCCTCTTCAGTTCTAAGATGTTTTTTTCCTCTTCTTAGTATTTGCTACTACCACCAAGATCTGCACTAAGGACAGTTTCAATCTAAATTACTTTAAATCTTTACTACTTTTGTTGTCCTTACGCCATTTCGTTTCCTTACTCGTTAAAATGTCTTCATTTTAACGGTCGAGTATCAGTTAAGAAATTATAATGCCATCCATTTTCAGGACTCATTCATTCGATAGGTGAGTTGTTACACATTCCTTAGCGGTTTCCGACTTCCATGGGCCACCGTCCTATTGTCAATATGAATGAA
>NW_001864708.1:0-303 GCF_000209125.1 Entamoeba dispar SAW760
GTCATATATATACTTATAAAAAGAAATATTATAGTATAAAAAGTGAACTCTTCAACGGGGATTCGAACCCCGGTCTTTCACGTGACAGGCGAAGATACTAACCACCTATACTATTGAAGACTTCTAATAAATTAGTATAAAAATGGGGGGAGTACTGTAAAGTAAGATAATTAAGTAATAAAGGAATAAAGGAATAAAGTAATAAAGGAATATAGGAATAAAGTAATAAAGGAATAAAGGAATAAAGTAATATCGGAATAAAGTCATAAAGGAATAAAGGAATAAAGTAATAAAGTAATAAAG
>NW_001864707.1:0-980 GCF_000209125.1 Entamoeba dispar SAW760
AATAATTTTTACAATTCATTTTAATGATTAATGAATAAATGGATAATTAAATCATTTTCTATAAAAAGTAATAAATATCAAATAACTTTTAGTGTACTAGTAATTGTTATAGTTATTATTAATTCTTGACGCAGTATAGATAAAATAATTTTTAACAATTCATTTTAATGATTAATGAATAAATGGATAATTAAATCATTTTCTATAAAAAGTAATAAATATCAAATAACTTTTAGTGTACTAGTAATTGTTATAGTTATTATTAATTCTTGACGCAGTATAGATAAAATAATTTTTAACAATTCATTCTAACATAATTTATTAATTATTGATAATTAAATCATTTTCTATAAAAAGTAATAAATATCAAATAACTTTTAGTGTACTAGTAATTGTTATAGTTATTATTAATTCTTGACGCAGTATAGATAAAATAATTTTTAACAATTCATTCTAACATAATTTATTAATTATTGATAATTAAATCATTTTCTATAAAAAGTAATAAATATCAAATAACTTTTAGTGTACTAGTAATTGTTATAGTTATTATTAATTCTTGACGCAGTATAGATAAAATAATTTTTAACAATTCATTTTAATGATTAATGAATAAATGGATAATTAAATCATTTTCTATAAAAAGTAATAAATATCAAATAACTTTTAGTGTACTAGTAATTGTTATAGTTATTATTAATTCTTGACGCAGTATAGATAAAATAATTTTTAACAATTCATTTTAATGATTAATGAATAAATGGATAATTAAATCATTTTCTATAAAAAGTAATAAATATCAAATAACTTTTAGTGTACTAGTAATTGTTATAGTTATTATTAATTCTTGACGCAGTATAGATAAAATAATTTTTAACAATTCATTCTAACATAATTTATTAATTATTGATAATTAAATCATTTTCTATAAAAAGTAATAAATATCAAATAACTTTTAGTGTACTAGTATTGTTATAGTT
>NW_001864706.1:0-946 GCF_000209125.1 Entamoeba dispar SAW760
TATCTTATGTATATAACTATATCACTATATTCCCTACCAACTTATTATTATATGTATATCTTATCATATGTATATATCACTATTCTTTAGTTACTTACTTATCTATATATAAATATATATAAACCTTTATCTATATCACTATCTATATCCTTTATCTATATATATATATATCTTTGTCTATATCTTTATCTATATCACTTGATATATCTTTATCTACTTTATTTATATCACTAACTATATCCTTTTGACCTTTTACTACTTTATAAACCTTTCTTAGTGTATCTATATACCTTTGACCTTTTACCAGTTTATAAAGGTTTCATGGTGTAGTTGGTTATCACATCATCTTGACGTGGTGAGGGTCCCCGGATCGAACCCGGGTGAAACCATTTTATACTTATAGTAGATGTTTATACTTATAATGTATATCATTCCTTTATATATCTATTTTATATTTATATTTATATTTATATTTATATTTATACATCTATGTTTAATTATTTCAAAAACTATACCTATACCTATATTCTTATCCTTTATATATGTTTATTTATATGTATATATGTATATATGTTTATATAATCTACTTCTTTATATGTTATTATGTTATTATGTTATTATGTTATTAAGTATATATGTATATATGTTTATATGTTAATATATATATATGTTTATGTTATCTACTTCTTTATATATGTTTATGTTTATGTTTATGTTTATGTTTAATCTTTCCCCTTTTTATATTTCTATTATTTATTTATATACTTTCACTTTCTTATATACTCCCTTTTTACTTTTTACTTCCTTCTTTAACTTGTAAGCTTCCTTAGCTCAGCTGGTAGCAGCGTTAGACTGAAGTTCTAAAGTCGTTGGTTCGAACCCGACAGAGCATACGCTTTTAGACTTATATACTATCATATCCTAGATTATAGATATACTACTATAC
>NW_001864705.1:0-985 GCF_000209125.1 Entamoeba dispar SAW760
ATTTTCTATAAAAAGTAATAAATATCAAATAACTTTTAGTGTACTAGTAATTGTTATAGTTATTATTAATTCTTGACGCAGTATAGATAAAATAATTTTTAACAATTCATTCTAACATAATTTATTAATTATTGATAATTAAATCATTTTCTATAAAAAGTAATAAATATCAAATAACTTTTAGTGTACTAGTAATTGTTATAGTTATTATTAATTCTTGACGCAGTATAGATAAAATAATTTTTAACAATTCATTCTAACATAATTTATTAATTATTGATAATTAAATCATTTTCTATAAAAAGTAATAAATATCAAATAACTTTTAGTGTACTAGTAATTGTTATAGTTATTATTAATTCTTGACGCAGTATAGATAAAATAATTTTTAACAATTCATTCTAACATAATTTATTAATTATTGATAATTAAATCATTTTCTATAAAAAGTAATAAATATCAAATAACTTTTAGTGTACTAGTAATTGTTATAGTTATTATTAATTCTTGACGCAGTATAGATAAAATAATTTTTAACAATTCATTCTAACATAATTTATTAATTATTGATAATTAAATCATTTTCTATAAAAAGTAATAAATATCAAATAACTTTTAGTGTACTAGTAATTGTTATAGTTATTATTAATTCTTGACGCAGTACATTTGAGATATTAATAATTATTAAAATAATAGTGTTCTATTTATAGATTATTTTTTGTTATTCATTGTAGAAATAACATTTTTTAAATCAAGAATTTTATGAAGTATAAGTTATTTATTTTTAAATCAACATTTTTCAAAAAATCTTTTCTATTAAAAAACTATATTATTTTATTATTTAAACTATTTCAATTCAAACGTTAAAAAGAAGAATAAAATCGTTCAATTTATCATTACAACATCATTAAATAAAGAGTTGTTTAGAATTCAATTCTGAACAACTTTTACCTTATAAATTTTTATACTTTCGTTGACATTTTTT
>NW_001864704.1:0-903 GCF_000209125.1 Entamoeba dispar SAW760
CGAGAATAGAAACTCTTGAAGAAGTAAATTATCTACCCGTCTTGAAACACGGACCAAGGAGTCTAACATGGATGCGAATGAGAATAGCAGGAAAGCTATAACATGAAGAGAAAACGAAAAACTATGAGAGTGTAGAAATACATTTAGCAATAGTATCTTTCAATAGAAGAAGTAAATATGTTAGGACCCGAAAGATGGTGAACTATACTTGAACGGATTGAAGCCGAAGGAAACTTTGGTGGAAGATTCACGCAGTGTTAACGTGCAAATTACTTGTCATATTTGAGTATAGGGGCGAAAGACTCATCGAACTATCTAGTAGCTGGTTCCACCTGAATATTCCCTTAGGAAGGTCAAAGTATTAATAGTATTGATTGGTAAAGATAATGATTAGGTGTAATGGGTGAGTATTTTCACTCAACATCTTGTCAAACTATGAATAAACAAAGAAGAATTCTCAGTGTTAAATACACTTCAGGAATTTAAATATAAACATACTTTGAATCGGCCAAGTCTGGTAAGCAGGACTGGCGATGCGGGATGAACCGAACGTCGAGATAAAGTGCCAAAAAGAAACATAACGAGTACCACAAAAGGTATTCATTCATATTGACAATAGGACGGTGGCCATGGAAGTCGGAAACCGCTAAGGAATGTGTAACAACTCACCTATCGAATGAATGAGTCCTGAAAATGGATGGCATTATAATTTCTTAACTGATACTCGACCGTTAAAATGAAGACATTTTAACGAGTAAGGAAACGAAATGGCGTAAGGACAACAAAAGTAGTAAAGATTTAAAGTAATTTAGATTGAAACTGTCCTTAGTGCAGATCTTGGTGGTAGTAGCAAATACTAAGAAGAGGAAAAAAACATCTTAGAACGAAGAGGAGAAAGTCCTA
>NW_001864703.1:0-735 GCF_000209125.1 Entamoeba dispar SAW760
ATAAATTCTACAAAAAGAAGTGCTACCAACTTCAAATTCATTAAGACACGATTTGATCTCTTTTGAAGAGACATCTTGGTAAAAACCTTCTTTAGTAAAACAAACTTCTCTATTACATTGAACATAATTTGATAATTCAATGCAACTATTAGAATTTAATAAATACCCGTCTTTACAAAGGATACACTCTTCATCATTTAATCGTTGTTTACTTTTATCACATGTTTCAGCTGGTGTATTGATATGTGAACATTTTGGTTTGTCTGTTATTAGAGAGTTACAGTTTTCACCACATGTAATATCAATATTTTCTGTTGTTGTCGTATCACACTCTTTTTGAACACAAGAACCCTGATAAAGTATATAAGAGTCTTCACAAGAAATGCACTTACTACTAGAAACACATTTCATACAATGTGATGAACATGAACCACAAAGATGAGAAGATGGGTCAAGGTAATACCTGTCTTTACATGCACCACACTTTTCTGATGTTGGATCACAAATTTCACAACCAATATTATTCTCACATTTAACACACTTGGTCTGGTCACTAGCTAAGTTAAATCCTATTTGACATTTTAGGCAAACTCCACTTTTAGCAGAACAACTTTGACAATTTGAATCAAGAGTAGAACACTCTTTACAAATACCATTTTCAGGATAACAATTATTAATACAGGTAGTACATGTTCCATCAGAAGTATTACAATCATCTCCACCATTTTTTTGAAG
>NW_001864702.1:0-1011 GCF_000209125.1 Entamoeba dispar SAW760
TACTCCCGCCGTTAACCCGCGCTTAAGTAAATTTCATTACCTTGACATTCAGAGCACTGGGGCAGAAATCACATATCTGTAATGAACCTTTTAGATTTATCAGAATGCTATGTTTTTATTAAACAGTCGGATTCCCCTAACCTTTAAAGTTCTGATTCGATTTTAATCCTTTTACAAGGAAATCACCAGAGCTACTCTTTCTTGCTAACTTACAGAGCTATGTTGCCGACTTCCCTTACCTGCGTTATTCTATTTAACTAAAGATTTTGCTTCTTGGAGACCTGTTGCGGTTATTAGTACGAGCAAAAGAATTCTTTAATTAGCTTTATGCTAAGATTCCCTTTAATTTTTATGAAGACTGCAAAAATACCACAATTCAATCATATGTTGAATTTCTTACAAAGCCAATAAATTCCACTTCTCTGATTGATTCATTTCAGTGGAGTTTACTTTTGTTAAGAAGAAAAGAGAACTCTTCCGTAGATTTTCACACTCCATTTTAAAGTTCATGATATGTTACCATTTTATTCGATTTAATCTTATTTCTAAGATTTAATCATTAATTCTCTTGATTAAGAACTATTAATCTTATTCCCTTTCAATCCTTATATTGACTATATGTCACTTATATATTTCTTAAGGATTTCCATCTGTAATTTAGGATCGATTCACCCTAATCCAAGTAATGTTGTTTAGGAACCTTTCTCCTCTTCAGTTCTAAGATGTTTTTTTCCTCTTCTTAGTATTTGCTACTACCACCAAGATCTGCACTAAGGACAGTTTCAATCTAAATTACTTTAAATCTTTACTACTTTTGTTGTCCTTACGCCATTTCGTTTCCTTACTCGTTAAAATGTCTTCATTTTAACGGTCGAGTATCAGTTAAGAAATTATAATGCCATCCATTTTCAGGACTCATTCATTCGATAGGTGAGTTGTTACACATTCCTTAGCGGTTTCCGACTTCCATGGCCACCGTCCTATTGTCAATATGAATGAATACCTTTTGTG
>NW_001864701.1:0-901 GCF_000209125.1 Entamoeba dispar SAW760
TATTTGAGATATTAATTTATTCTATTTTTATCTAAACCAAATGAAAGAAGTTAAATGTCGTCAATTTTAATAAAAAGTACTAAGTATTAATCACATTAATATGCACTCTACAAAAAGATAAAAATTATTAATTCTGGTCGCTTTCTATCTGAGATAATTTTTGACATGTTTCTGTCTAAATTAGACGAAAGAAGTTAAATGCGTCTGATTTTAATAAAAAGTACTAGGTATCTAGTAACTTTATATGGAACCTCCAAAAAATAAAGTTTTATCAGAAATGGTGAGGTTGTAGATGAGATACAAGTTCAACAATTTTATTGAAAAAAGGTGCACTTTTTTGATTTTAATAAAAAGTACTAGGTATCTATTACCTTACATCATGCACTTAAAAAATGCAGTTGTTATTAATTCTTGACGCAGTACATTTGAGATATTAATAATTATTAAAATAATAGTGTTCTATTTATAGATTATTTTTTGTTATTCATTGTAGAAATAACATTTTTTAAATCAAGATTTTATGAAGTATAAGTTATTTATTTTTAAATCAACATTTTTCAAAAAATCTTTTCTATTAAAAAACTATATTATTTTATTATTTAAACTATTTCAATTCAAACGTTAAAAAGATGAATAAAATCGTTCAATTTATCATTACAACATCATTAAATAAAGAGTTGTTTAGAATTCAATTCTGAACAACTTTTACCTTATAAATTTTTATACTTTCGTTGACATTTTTTGAGATATTAATATAAAAAAATAATGATTAATATTAAAAAGAAATACATAATGAAGATAAAATAAAATAAATAAATCATGAATAATAACTAATACAGATTAAGATAATTGTTAAACAGGAATTTAATTTAAAGAATGAGATATAAAGATATTAAATAAT
>NW_001864700.1:0-509 GCF_000209125.1 Entamoeba dispar SAW760
AAGTATAAAAATTTATAAGGTAAAAGTTGTTCAGATATTAATTTTAAACAAGTGATTTATTAATAAAAATTTATAAAAAATGATACTTCTATCATGATTTTTTTGAGACACAAAAAATGACTTATCTTAAATATACATCGTTTTTCATATAATATAAAATAATAATTATAATACTGATATATCAAATAAAATAATTGTTTTGTAGATAAAGTATTGAAGGATCGTATAGATGAGTAGAGTCAATATTTTTTGTCACTGAGTCAATTTTATCATATCTCTGTAACAAGGTTGTTTTAATGAAAACTTATAAGGTAAAAAATGTTCTTGGAGGTAATCTGAAGACCTCATTTTTTAACAATTTTTTCATGATTATTTCATCATTGAGCATTACCTTTGAATAACAAAAAAGAATAACAAAAAATGACCTAAAAATAGTGAATAACAAAAAAGAATAACAAAAAAGAATAACAAAAACCCAACATACAAATGTTTTATATAACATACGAAAA
>NW_001864699.1:0-821 GCF_000209125.1 Entamoeba dispar SAW760
GGAACTCCTTAGCAGGGAGCCGCCTTAACCGCTCGGCCACATTGTCTTTGATTAATATTGCTATCTCTTATTATATATTTTTTTATAAATTTTATACTTATTATATCTTATTTATATATATATTCTATCTTTTTTTTTATATCTATTTTATATCTTCTATTCACTTATTCATATATATATATATTTATTTATATATTTATATATATATACAACTCTTACCTTCATATATTACACTTATTCATGTATATATATACAACTCTTACCTTCTTATAGAAGTCTTCAATAGTATAGCTGGTTAGTATCTTCGCCTGTCACGTGAAAGACCGGGGTTCGAATCCCCGTTGAAGAGTTCACTTTTTATACTATATATATGTATATATTCTTATTTATTAGTCACTTATACTATTAACTTTATCTATTCCTCTTATATATTATACTTATTATACTTATTATATATATTATATCTATTCTTACTCTATACCTTTATTATATTATTTATATTATATATATTATATATATTTATTATCCTTATTATTTTTATTATTCCACTTCTTATCTATTATATCTATTCTCACTTCTTATACTTACTACTGTTACATCTCTTACATCTCTTACATTTCTTACATTTCTTACATCTCTTACATCTCTTACATCTCTTACATCTCTTACATCTCTTATTCCTCTTACTATACCTACTACTCTTACTACTCTTACTATACCTACTATACCTACTACTCTTACTACTCCTACTTTCCCCCTCCCCTTTATTGTTAATGGGGGTGTAGCTCAGATGGTAGAGCACTCGCTTTGCATGCGAGGGG
>NW_001864698.1:0-940 GCF_000209125.1 Entamoeba dispar SAW760
AACCAGATATTTTATTCTTCTTCCTTTTTAAAAGGAAGGATTCTTTATTCTTACTTCTCTTTTGTATTTATATCCATTTTTCCTTTCTTTATTCTCCTACTTTTGACTTCTTTTTTATTTACTAATTATACTAAAAAACAAACTTATATTATTTAAATCTGTTCTGTCATCTAATTACTTTTATATAGTTAGATCAAGTACAATTTTCTTTATATTCAGTCTTATATTTATTTCTTTAAATTCTTTCATTCTTAACAACATATATCTATTATGATTATATTAAATTCTTTTAATAATCATTTCTTATTTCTTTAATTAATCTCTTCTATGAGATTACTTATTCTGTTTATCTCTTATATTATTCTCCCTAAATATTATGAATACTTATTTTATTTATTATTTTATTGACAAACTGTGCTATTCTCTCATAATTTATTATTTAAACAAACGTAAATGCTATATTCTCTCTTTATTATTCCTCTCATTATATAGTAGCATTAATTATTATTAATCATCCTTATTCTCTTAATGCTTTTATGGTAATGTATGTTTATGGTTTTATTTAATGAAGCTGTAAATATGTTTATAATTTATTTTAAGAATGCTTAACATAATTAAATACTACTCAAAATAGTTTTGTTTCTCGTGGGTTTTTTGAGACCCAAAACTATTATATTATACATAGTTATTCATCTATTTGGTTAGTATAGAATTATAAATTAAATAATACAAACATTAATAATCTCTTTGTGTTTAAATAATACAAACATTAATAGTCTTTTAATATCTTGTGTAGTCTAGTAGTCTTTTAATATCTTATAATAGTCTAGTAGTCTTTTAAATCTCTTAGTCTAATAATCTATTTGGTTAGTATATTGTTATAAATTAAATAATACAAACATTAACATCTCACCTATGTATTAGTCTAATAGTCTCTTAA
>NW_001864697.1:0-947 GCF_000209125.1 Entamoeba dispar SAW760
AATTTTTCAAAACTATACCTATACTATATTCTATCCTTTATATATGTTTATTTATATGTATATATGTATATATGTTTATATATCTACTTCTTTATATGTTATTATGTTATTATGTTATTATGTTATTAAGTATATATGTATATATGTTTATATGTTAATATATATATATGTTTATGTTATCTACTTCTTTATATATGTTTATGTTTATGTTTATGTTTATGTTTAATCTTTCCCCTTTTTATATTTCTATTATTTATTTATATACTTTCACTTTCTTATATACTCCCTTTTTACTTTTTACTTCCTTCTTTAACTTGTAAGCTTCCTTAGCTCAGCTGGTAGCAGCGTTAGACTGAAGTTCTAAAGGTCGTTGGTTCGAACCCGACAGGAAGCATACGCTTTTTAGACTTTATATTACTTATCATATCCTAGATATATTAGATATACTACTTATACTACTTATACTACTTATACTATTTTTATTATTTTTATTATTTTTATTATTTTTATTATCTTTATTATCTTTATTATCTTTACTATCTTTACTATCTTTACTATCTTTACTATCTTTACTACACCTTCCATCTTATCTTATGTATATAACTATATCACTATATTCCCTACCAACTTATTATTATATGTATATCTTATCATATGTATATATCACTATTCTTTAGTTACTTACTTATCTATATATAAATATATATAAACCTTTATCTATATCACTATCTATATCCTTTATCTATATATATATATATCTTTGTCTATATCTTTATCTATATCACTTGATATATCTTTATCTACTTTATTTATATCACTAACTATATCCTTTTGACCTTTTACTACTTTATAAACCTTTCTTAGTGTATCTATATACCTTTGACCTTTTACCAGTTTATAAAGGTTTCATGGTGTAGTTGGTTATCACATCATCTTGACGTGGTGAG
>NW_001864696.1:0-892 GCF_000209125.1 Entamoeba dispar SAW760
TAGAATAAATTAATATCTCAAATACATGACGATCACAATTATAATTTTTATCTTTTTGCAGAGTGCTTTTGAAGATAATTGATATATAGTACTTTATATTAAAATCATAAAAAGTGCACCTTTTTTCAACAAATTTGTTGAATTAATATCTCTGCTACAACCTCACCATTTCTGATAAAACTTTATTTTTTGGAGGATCCACAGAACGATATTGGATACCTAGTACTTTTTATTAAAATCAAAAAAGTGCACCTTTTTTCAACAAATTTGTTGAATTAATATCTCTGCTACAACCTCACCATTTCTGATAAAACTTTATTTTTTGGAGGATCCACAGAACGATATTGGATACCTAGTACTTTTTATTAAAATCAAAAAAGTGCACCTTTTTTCAATAAAATTGTTGAATTAATATCTCTGCTACAACCTCACCATTTCTGATAAAACTTTATTTTTTGGAGGATCCACAGAACGATATTGGATACCTAGTACTTTATATTAAAATCATAAAAAGTGCACCTTTTTTCAATAAAATTGTTGAATTAATATCTCTGCTACAACCTCACCATTTCTGATAAAACTTTATTTTTTGGAGGATCCACAGAACGATATTGGATACCTAGTACTTTTTATTAAAATCAAAAAAGTGCACCTTTTTTCAATAAAATTGTTGAACTTGTATCTCATCTACAACCTCACCATTTCTGATAAAACTTTATTTTTTGGAGGTTCCATATAAAGTTACTAGATACCTAGTACTTTTTATTAAAATCAGACGCATTTAACTTCTTTCGTCTAATTTAGACAGAAACATGTCAAAAATTATCTCAGATAGAAAGCGACCAGAATTAATAATTTTTATCTTTTTGTAGAGTGCATATTAATGTGATTA
>NW_001864695.1:0-943 GCF_000209125.1 Entamoeba dispar SAW760
TTTAAATTATTTGTATGGATAATCTGAATCGTTTTCTATTTTTAGAATAATTCTATATTGTTTGTATGGATAATCTGAGTCGTTATCTAATTTTAGAAAAACTTTGAAGTTATTAATAAATTTATGAAGTAAAACAATAGTTTTTTCTAATAAATAACTAACAAAAGTTGTATAAATGAAAGAAAAATATTGATAGTTAAATGAAACCTGATAAAATACGTATCATTCAAAATACATTGAATGATGGCAGTAAGCCTGTCAGTACAGTTGAACAGTTTTTAAAGAAAATAAAAGAAACATGTTGAATTGTATTGATTAACATAAGGACAACGAAAGATGGAAGGAAAAAGAACAGGGAAAAGAAAAACGAAAACAAAAACGAAAGATGGGAGTTAAAAGAAAAATGAAGGATTTAAAGAAAGAAGAACTTGAGAATGAGGAATCTAAGAATGAGGAAATTGAGAATGAGGAAATGCAAGTGAGATAAAAATAAATTTAGAGATTAAAGTAGATGAAAATGGAAATAAAAATGAAACAAAATGAAATTAAGAAATAAACAAATGATGTTAATAATAAAGAAGTGAATTGATAAAAAGTAAGAGCATTTTACACGATTTCAAAATATTGTGTTTCTGGACCGATTCTAATGCAAAGATTTCAAGCGTAGCAAAAATGATAGTGAATTTAGAAATTGAAAAATGAAGAAAGAATTAAGAAAGAATTGAATGAAGAAATGAAATTGATAAAAGTAAGAACATTTTACACGATTTCAAAATATTGTGTTTCTGGACCGATTCTAATGCAAAGATTTCAAGCGTAGCAAAAATGATAGTGAATTTAGAAAATTGAAAAATGAAGAAAGAATTAAGAGAGAATTGAATGAAGAAATGAAATTGATAAAAGTAAGAACATTTTACACGATTTCAAAATATTGTGTTTCTGG
>NW_001864694.1:0-1007 GCF_000209125.1 Entamoeba dispar SAW760
GAAGTAAAGATGCTTAGAGCCTGATCAGTACCATTATGTTCACACAGATGGGAACGTCAGGTAATCTACCTTTTTGTTTTTATATAGAGAGTTTTTTTTTAAATAAAGGAATAAAGGAATAAAGGAATATAGAAATATAGAAATATAGAAATAAAGGAATATAGAAATAAATACATACATAGATATATAAATAAAGATATATATAAATAAATAAATAAAGAAATATATATATATATATAAATAAAGAAATATATATATAATAGAATATAAAGGTTATAGAAGTTGAAAGGGATTAAAGTAAAGTAATCTAGTCAATAAAAAGACGAGCTTGGCAGGGATCGAACCTGCAATCCCCAGATTCGTAGTCTGATGCGTTTCCATTGCGCCACAAGCCCTATAACATTCATAAAATACTGGGAAGATAAAAAAAGGGATATATAAGTTATATAAATGTTATAAGTTATATAAATGTTATAAGTTATATAAATGATATAAGTTATATAAATGATATAAGTTATATAAATGATATAGATATGATATAGATATAGATATAGATATGATATATAAAAGACATAAGAAAGATAAGATATAAAATAAACAGACTAGGAATAATAATAAAAGTACATAGTCATATAATAATATAATAATATAAGAAAATATATGATAGTCATAGTCATAAGTAAGTAGGATAACGGTAGGTTCATATCAAGTAGGATACACCCGTTCCCATCCGAACACGGAAGTAAAGATGCTTAGAGCCTGATCAGTACCATTATGTTCACACAGATGGGAACGTCAGGTAATCTACCTTTTTGTTTTTATATAGAGAGTTTTTTTTTAAATAAAGGAATAAAGGAATAAAGGAATATAGAAATATAGAAAATATAGAAATAAAGGAATATAGAAATAAATACATACATAGATATATAAATAAAGATATATATAAATAAATAAATAAAGAAATATATATATATATATAAATAAAGAAATATATATATAATAGAATA
>NW_001864693.1:0-916 GCF_000209125.1 Entamoeba dispar SAW760
GTATTTATATCCATTTTTCCTTTCTTTATTCTCGTACTTTTGACTTCTTTTTTATTTACTAATTATACTAAAAAACAAACTTATATTATTTAAATCTGTTCTGTCATCTAATTACTTTTATATAGTTAGATCAAGTACAATTTTCTTTATATTCAGTCTTATATTTATTTCTTTAAATTCTTTCATTCTTAACAACATATATCTATTATGATTATATTAAATTCTTTTAATAATCATTTCTTATTTCTTTAATTAATCTCTTCTATGAGATTACTTATTCTGTTTATCTCTTATATTATTCTCCCTAAATATTATGAATACTTATTTTATTTATTATTTTATTGACAAACTGTGCTATTCTCTCATAATTTATTATTTAAACAAACGTAAATGCTATATTCTCTCTTTATTATTCCTCTCATTATATAGTAGCATTAATTATTATTAATCATCCTTATTCTCTTAATGCTTTTATGGTAATGTATGTTTATGGTTTTATTTAATGAAGCTGTAAATATGTTTATAATTTATTTTAAGAATGCTTAACATAATTAAATACTACTCAAAATAGTTTTGTTTCTCGTGGGTTTTTTGAGACCCAAAACTATTATATTATACATAGTTATTCATCTATTTGGTTAGTATAGAATTATAAATTAAATAATACAAACATTAATAATCTCTTTGTGTTTAAATAATACAAACATTAATAGTCTTTTAATATCTTGTGTAGTCTAGTAGTCTTTTAATATCTTATAATAGTCTAGTAGTCTTTTAAATCTCTTAGTCTAATAATCTATTTGGTTAGTATATTGATATAAATTAAATAATACAAACATTAACATTCTCACCTATGTATTAGTCTAATAGTCTCTTAATATCTCTTAGCGTATTAGTCTAGTAGTCTCTTAGTAAT
>NW_001864692.1:0-985 GCF_000209125.1 Entamoeba dispar SAW760
CAATTAAAATAGGACAATTGAAATGTGTCCCTTTAAGAAGTGGTACTTACGCACCTGTTCTTGCGAACATTTCTGTCTTATAGGCAGAAAACTAATTAATAGGTTTCAGTCTCGTTCGTTACCGGAATTAACGTGACAAATCACTCCACCAACTAAGAACGGCCATGCACCACTACCCAATAAATCATGAAAGAACTCTTAATCTGTCATTCCTTCTACTGTTCGGTCTTGGTAAGTTTTCCCGTGTTGAGTCAAATTAAGCCGCAGGCTCCACTCCTGGTGTGCCCTTCCGTCAATTCCTTTAAGTTTCAGCCTTGTGACCATACTCCCCCTGAAGTCCATAAACTCAAGATTTCTCTTTAAGTTCTGAACAAGGTAGTATTGATATACTTGGATTTAGAAACAATGTTTCTTCATCTTTGTACATCTGAATTTCATCCAATCCTTGGTTGACATCGTTTATAGTTAGGACTACGACGGTATCTGATCGTCTTCGATCCCCTAACTTTCGTTCTTGATTAATGGACCCAGTTGAGTGAAATGCTTTCGCTCTCGTGCATCTTATAGCGATCATGGATTTTCACCTCTCCCGTTATTTTCTGAATCACCCCAATTGTTCCTTTTAATCCTTCTCTCGAAATGTCTAATTGACATCTCCTCAGCATTGTCCCATGCTTGAATATTCATTAACATAATGTTTTGCTTTAAACACCTTATTTTATTCAAAGTAATGACAACTCAATTACTTGAATTGTCTCCTTCTTTGATTTTAATTTAACATTTCTAGAAACTTCACTTAATGTAAAGTCTTCAAAATGTATAAAATCACATTTTAATTCAACTACGAGCGTTTTAATCACAGCAACTTTAATATACACTATTGGAGCTGGAATTACCGCGGCTGCTGGCACCAGACTTGCCCTCCAATTGATTTCGTAGGAGAATTTACCTCCTACTCATTCCTTCAAGAATTGATTTTACTCAA
>NW_001864691.1:0-930 GCF_000209125.1 Entamoeba dispar SAW760
GGAACGCGTCTGCCTCCTAAGCAGAAGATCGTGGGTTCGATCCCCACCGGGATCGCTATATTCTATATTCCTTTTTATACTATTATACTATATATATTATTATTCTTATTATTATTTGTGTTCTTCTATATTCTTATTTATCTTTATTATATATCCTTTCTTCTTATACCCATATATATGTTATATTATATATCATCTTTTATTATCCCCTTATATCTATTATTATTATATCTATATATGTTTTATGTATCCTTCTTATTTTTATACTACTTTTTACCTTATACATCTTTATATCTCTCTATATTATTATATGACTATATGTTTATATCACTATATGACTATATGACTACTTTATTATATTATTATATGACTATATGACTACTTTATTATATTATTATATGACTATATGACTATATCTTTATATTCTTTCTATGACTATATCCCTTATACTACTTTTATATCCCTTATACTACTTTTATATCCCTTATACTACTTTTATATCCCTTATACTACTTTTATATCCCTTATACTACTTTTATATCCTTGGAAGGCCTCTTAGCATAGATGGCAGTGCGTTCCCCTAGTAAGGGAAAGGTCGTGGGTTCGATTCCCGCAGAGGCCTTGCCCTTTTTATCATGAGTGTGTATGTATATATGTATATATGTATATAAGTATATTTCTACCTTATATATCTATATATCTATATATCTATATCCTTATACCTTACTATATGTGTATGACTTCCTTATTCTATATCACTATCTACTTCTCTTTATTTATATACTTATATACTTATATACTTATATATCTATATATCTATATATCTATTATATATGCATCTTCCCTTATTCTTTTTTTAGTACTTCTATGATGTTAAATGGTCTCGTGGCGCAGTGGAACGCGTCTGCTCTAAGCAGAAGATCGTGGGTC
>NW_001864690.1:0-978 GCF_000209125.1 Entamoeba dispar SAW760
GATATTTATTACTTTTTATAGAAAATGATTTAATTATCAATAATTAATAAATTATGTTAGAATGAATTGTTAAAAATTATTTTATCTATACTGCGTCAAGAATTAATAATAACTATAACAATTACTAGTACACTAAAAGTTATTTGATATTTATTACTTTTTATAGAAAATGATTTAATTATCAATAATTAATAAATTATGTTAGAATGAATTGTTAAAAATTATTTTATCTATACTGCGTCAAGAATTAATAATAACTATAACAATTACTAGTACACTAAAAGTTATTTGATATTTATTACTTTTTATAGAAAATGATTTAATTATCCATTTATTCATTAATCATTAAAATGAATTGTTAAAAATTATTTTATCTATACTGCGTCAAGAATTAATAATAACTATAACAATTACTAGTACACTAAAAGTTATTTGATATTTATTACTTTTTATAGAAAATGATTTAATTATCAATAATTAATAAATTATGTTAGAATGAATTGTTAAAAATTATTTTATCTATACTGCGTCAAGAATTAATAATAACTATAACAATTACTAGTACACTAAAAGTTATTTGATATTTATTACTTTTTATAGAAAATGATTTAATTATCAATAATTAATAAATTATGTTAGAATGAATTGTTAAAAATTATTTTATCTATACTGCGTCAAGAATTAATAATAACTATAACAATTACTAGTACACTAAAAGTTATTTGATATTTATTACTTTTTATAGAAAATGATTTAATTATCCATTTATTCATTAATCATTAAAATGAATTGTTAAAAATTATTTTATCTATACTGCGTCAAGAATTAATAATAACTATAACAATTACTAGTACACTAAAAGTTATTTGATATTTATTACTTTTTATAGAAAATGATTTAATTATCCATTTATTCAATTAGTAAAGTTAAAGACTATTTAAATTAAAAACTATATTATTTTATTATTTAAACTATTTC
>NW_001864689.1:0-828 GCF_000209125.1 Entamoeba dispar SAW760
AAATTCAAGTTTGTTAATCTACTACCCAGTGTGATACACATACTTGAATTTCGTGAAGAATTATGACATCTTGGTGGAAACCCATGTCAATAAAAAAAAGAGAAAAAAAATGAAGAATAGGGTTAATAGGGTTAAATAGAAAAGAGAAAAAAAATTAGAAAAAATAAAAAAATGGTGAAAAAAGAACTAAGAACTGAAATAATATCATTCTAAGGAGACATACAGGATGAACAACAAATTAAAAAATAAGAGAGACTAATATACTAAGAAATATTAAGAGACTATTAGACTAATATACTAAGAGAATATTAAAAGATTACTAAGAGACTACTAGACTAATACGCTAAGAGATATTAAGAGACTATTAGACTAATACATAGGTGAGAATGTTAATGTTTGTATTATTTAATTTATAACAATATACTAACCAAATAGATTATTAGACTAAGAGATTTAAAAGACTACTAGACTATTATAAGATATTAAAAGACTACTAGACTACACAAGATATTAAAAGACTATTAATGTTTGTATTATTTAAACACAAAGAGATTATTAATGTTTGTATTATTTAATTTATAATTCTATACTAACCAAATAGATGAATAACTATGTATAATATAATAGTTTTGGGTCTCAAAAAACCCACGAGAAACAAAACTATTTTGAGTAGTATTTAATTATGTTAAGCATTCTTAAATAAATTATAAACATATTTACAGCTTCATTAAATAAAACCATAAACATACATTACCATAAAAGCATTAAGAGAATAAGGATGATTAATAATAATTAATGCTACTATATAATGAGAGGAATAATAAAGAG
>NW_001864688.1:0-901 GCF_000209125.1 Entamoeba dispar SAW760
ACAAAGTATTCATCTAGACGAAATTCTGGCTTGAGAGGCTTTCAGCCATTATTTCAACACGTGTTAGATTCTCAACACTATTTGATCAAATAATTGAATAATCCAGTGGCGTGACACAACGGTTCCTCTCGTACTGAGTTGTGCTACTATCTAAATACTTTGAAGATCTACCGAAACGGTAGGGTAAAACTAACCTGTCTCACGACGGTCTAAACCCAGCTCACGTTCCCTATTAAATGGTGAACAATCATACCTTTTTTCAATTCTGCTTGAAATGGATAGGAAGAGCCGACATCGAAGGATCAAAAAGCAACGTCGCTATGAGCGCTTGGCTGCCACAAGCCAGTTATCCCTGTGGTAACTTTTCTGACACCCCAAGCCTTATTATTAAAGGATTAACTAGAAATCACCTTACGGTCTCACACATCAGATAAATCTAATATGTTTTAAATTTTTTCTAGTTAAAAATCTTAGGGATCGTTAGGCCATCATTTCAGAGTTATTGATTGTACTGGAATCAATAATCAAATGAACTTATACCCTTATATTCTACATGAGGTTTCTGTCCTCATTGAGTTCATCTTTGGACACCTGCGTTATCTTGTAACAGATGTGCCGCCCCAGCCAAACTCCCCGTCTATCTTTTTCAATCGCCTGTTTCAACCGAAGTTTTAATGTTTTTAAATTAATGGAAAATCCATTTTAACATTTAACGAAATGAGTGAAATAGTATTTCTAGTGGTGGTATTACACGTTTGACAAAGTCTCCCACCTAGCCTATACCAAAAAATCGATTTCACATGATAAATTAGAGTCAAGCTCAACAGGGTCTTCTTTCCCCGCCGTTCCAATCAAACCCGTTCCCTTGACTGTGGTTTCACTAGATTGCAGATAGGGACAG
>NW_001864687.1:0-952 GCF_000209125.1 Entamoeba dispar SAW760
ATGTCTTTTATATATCATATCTATATCTATATCTATATCATATCTATATCATTTATATAACTTATATCATTTATATAACTTATATCATTTATATAACTTATAACATTTATATAACTTATAACATTTATATAACTTATATATCCCTTTTTTTATCTTCCCAGTATTTTATGAATGTTATAGGGCTTGTGGCGCAATGGAAACGCATCAGACTACGAATCTGGGGATTGCAGGTTCGATCCCTGCCAAGCTCGTCTTTTTATTGACTAGATTACTTTACTTTAATCCCTTTCAACTTCTATAACCTTTATATTCTATTATATATATATTTCTTTATTTATATATATATATATATTTCTTTATTTATTTATTTATATATATCTTTATTTATATATCTAGGTATGTATTTATTTCTATATTCCTTTATTTCTATATTTCTATATTTCTATATTCCTTTATTCCTTTATTCCTTTATTTAAAAAAAAACTCTCTATATAAAAACAAAAAGGTAGATTACCTGACGTTCCCATCTGTGTGAACATAATGGTACTGATCAGGCTCTAAGCATCTTTACTTCCGTGTTCGGATGGGAACGGGTGTATCCTACTTGATATGAACCTACCGTTATCCTACTTACTTATGACTATGACTATCATATATTTTCTTATATTATTATATTATTATATGACTATGTACTTTTATTATTATTCCTAGTCTGTTTATTTTATATCTTATCTTTCTTATGTCTTTTATATATCATATCTATATCTATATCTATATCATATCTATATCATTTATATAACTTATATCATTTATATAACTTATATCATTTATATAACTTATAACATTTATATAACTTATAACATTTATATAACTTATATATCCCTTTTTTTATCTTCCCAGTATTTTATGAATGTTATAGGGCTTGTGGCGCAATGGAAACGCATCAGACTAC
>NW_001864686.1:0-873 GCF_000209125.1 Entamoeba dispar SAW760
TTGTGTCTGACATAAATCCTTCAAATAAAATATGAAAAATAAAATCAAAATAGAATGATAATCTTAAAAATAAATGAAGTTGAAATAAAATAAGAATGGAAAATATAACAAATAACAATAAATCAATAATGAAATAGGATATAATGAAATAATGATTGCATCAATGTATTTTAATGATATTAATGATTTTATTAATTTAGAAATAGGATTAAAAGATTTCAAGGAAATATGGAATGATTTCATTTTAATTCAATTCCTTTAAATCATTATTCAAGAATATTCTTTCCTAATATTGAAACATTTCATATTTATAATAAATATAATGAAATATTTAATGATGGAAGAATATTTAAATATGTAATATGGTATACAGTTAATTATTTAAAATATTCATTCGAAAAAGAAACAAAGGTTTATAAAAATCAGATTGACAGAAGTATGAAAAGATAATATCACTAGAATTTAATTCAGGTAGAGATAAATATTTTAGATATAAAGAATTAAAAATGATTAGTACTAACAACAAGTAAAGAAGAAAGAGATGAATGTTTTCAATAATATAAAACGTTAATATCAATTAACGTACTACCAACAGTTATATAATTTTGGTGGTGATGTTTTAAAAGGATATTGATGTAAAGAAGAATTAAGTGAATGACAGAAAACCATAAATTTCTTTTAAAAATGGATAAATAAAGTAATTAAATTACAAGAAATGAGATACAATGTAATTTGAATTATAAATGAAGTGAATTAATAAGAATTGAATATAATTAACTACTATATTTAGAGTTAATGAAAGAAGGAGATTAAGTGTTATGTTTATAGTATTTAACAATATTGTTGTTTTACATTATAAAGAATAATATACTA
>NW_001864685.1:0-927 GCF_000209125.1 Entamoeba dispar SAW760
TCAAAAATGTCACGAAAGTATAAAAATTTATAAGGTAAAAGTTGTTCAGAATTGAATTCTAAACAACTTTTTATTTAATGATATTATAATGATTAATTGAACGATTTTTTATTTATTTTTTTAATGTTTGAATTGAAATAGTTTAAATAATAAAATAATATAGTTTTTTAATTTAAAATAGTCTTTAACTTTACTAATTGAATAAATGGATAATTAAATCATTTTCTATAAAAAGTAATAAATATCAAATAACTTTTAGTGTACTAGTAATTGTTATAGTTATTATTAATTCTTGACGCAGTATAGATAAAATAATTTTTAACAATTCATTTTAATGATTAATGAATAAATGGATAATTAAATCATTTTCTATAAAAAGTAATAAATATCAAATAACTTTTAGTGTACTAGTAATTGTTATAGTTATTATTAATTCTTGACGCAGTATAGATAAAATAATTTTTAACAATTCATTCTAACATAATTTATTAATTATTGATAATTAAATCATTTTCTATAAAAAGTAATAAATATCAAATAACTTTTAGTGTACTAGTAATTGTTATAGTTATTATTAATTCTTGACGCAGTATAGATAAAATAATTTTTAACAATTCATTCTAACATAATTTATTAATTATTGATAATTAAATCATTTTCTATAAAAAGTAATAAATATCAAATAACTTTTAGTGTACTAGTAATTGTTATAGTTATTATTAATTCTTGACGCAGTATAGATAAAATAATTTTTAACAATTCATTTTAATGATTAATGAATAAATGGATAATTAAATCATTTTCTATAAAAAGTAATAAATATCAAATAACTTTTAGTGTACTAGTAATTGTTATAGTTATTATTAATTCTTGACGCAGTATAGATAAAATAATTTTTAACAATTCATTCTAACATAATTTATTAAT
>NW_001864684.1:0-941 GCF_000209125.1 Entamoeba dispar SAW760
ATCTTTACCAATCATACTATTAATACTTTGACCTTCCTAAGGGAATATTCAGGTGGAACCAGCTACTAGATAGTTCGATGAGTCTTTCGCCCCTATACTCAAATATGACAAGTAATTTGCACGTTAACACTGCGTGAATCTTCCACCAAAGTTTCCTTCGGCTTCAATCCGTTCAAGTATAGTTCACCATCTTTCGGGTCCTAACATATTTACTTCTTCTATTGAAAGATACTATTGCTAAATGTATTTCTACACTCTCATAGTTTTTCGTTTTCTCTTCATGTTATAGCTTTCCTGCTATTCTCATTCGCATCCATGTTAGACTCCTTGGTCCGTGTTTCAAGACGGGTAGATAATTTACTTCTTCAAGAGTTTCTATTCTCGGGATTAAATGTATTAATCTTACCTTAAATAGCTTTTATCATTCCATTATTATTGGATTTTTACTTTTAATTCACAATTAAATACTAAGATTTCTCTTAATATTCTCGTTTATTAATAATCACTATAAATGAAATAATTCTCTTGCTCTTAATAATTTCCTATATTACAAATTTCAATACAATCTTATTAAATATACTACTTATATATCTAATCTTTTTATATTTTTATTTATAATACATTCTACTATTTTTCTTATAAATTATCCGTTCACATATTACTCTTTCAAGCTCTTTTCACTCTTTTTCCAAAGTTCTTTTAAGTTTTCCTTCACAGTACTTCTTTGCTATCAGTTTTCCTGTAATATTTAGACTTTGATGAATACTATCACCTTTTCGATTTATACTTCCAAATAAATTTACTCTTTTCTAAACTATATTCTTTTCAAATATATTTAAATTGACGAGGCTTTCACTCTCTCTGGCTCAGCATTCGTTCTGATTCATCTAAATTATCTCTTTAATATAATTTTCTTTTAGTACACTCTGATATTTAAGACT